>NC_043710.1:89876528-89877561 GCF_006229205.1 Suricata suricatta | reverse complement strand
TCAGGGTTGAAGGGGAAGGGGGTGGGGGGAAGAAGGGTGGTGGTGATAGAGGAGGGCACTTGTGGGGAAGAGCACTGGGTGTTGTATGGAAACCAATTTGACAATAAACTATTTTTTTTTAAATTAAAAAATAAAATAAAAAAATTAAAAAAATAAACTTCCTTCTTAGATCCTTCTTAGAACCAATTTTGTTGCATCCAAAGGTTTTGGACCATTATGTTTTCATTTGTTTCCATCTATTTTATTAATTTTTTTTCTTTTATTTCCTGGTTGACCCATTCATTGCTTAGTAGGAAGTTCTTTATTTTTAATGTTTATTTATTTATTTTGTGTGCATACAAACAGGGAATGGGCAGAGAGGAAGAGAGAGAGAGAGAATCCCAAGCAGACTCCATGCTCAATGGAGGGCCCAATGTGGGGCCAATCTCATAAACTGTGAGGTCATGACCTAAGCCAAAATGAAGAGTTGGCAACTTAAATGACTGATTGATCTACTGAGGCCCCCAGTTAGGATATTCTTTAAACATCATGTTTTTGTGACCTTTCCAGATTTTTTTCTTGAGGTGGACTTCTAGTTTCATAGCATTGTGGTTAGAAAAGATGCTTTGATCTTCTTGTTGAGGTTTCTTTGTTGAGGCTTATTTTGTGGGATAATTTGTGATCTATTTTAAATAAAGATTTGTGTGCATTTGTAAAGAGTGTATATTTTGCTGTTTCAGGATGGAATGTTCTGAATATATCTGTTAAGTCTACCTGGTCCAATGTGGAGTTCTAAGTGATCATTTACTTGTTCATTTTCTTTTTTTTTTTTTTAATATTTTATTGTCAAATTGATTTCCATACAACACCCAGTGCTCTTCCCCACAAGTGCCCTCCTCTATCACCACCACCCTTCTTCCCCCCACCCCCTTCCCCTTCAACCCTGAATTCATTTTCAGCATTTAATAGTCTCTCAAGTTTTGCATCCCTCTCTCTCCCCAACTCTCTTTCCTCCTTCCCCTCCACTTGGTCCTCCATTAGGTTTCTCCTGTTT
>NC_043710.1:89854636-89876428 GCF_006229205.1 Suricata suricatta | reverse complement strand
GGATGCAACAAAATTGGTTCTAAGAAGGATCTAAGAAGGAAGTTTATTTTTTTAATTTTTTTATTTTATTTTTTAATTTAAAAAAAAATAGTTTATTGTCAAATTGGTTTCCATACAACACCCAGTGCTCTTCCCCACAAGTGCCCTCCTCTATCACCACCACCCTTCTTCCCCCCACCCCCTTCCCCTTCAACCCTGAGTTCATTTTCAGTATTCAATAGTCTCTCAAGTTTTGCATCCCTCTCTCTCCCTAACTCTCTTTCCCTCTTTCCCTCCCCTTGGTCCTCCGTTAGGTCTTTCCTGTCAGACCTATGAGTGCAAACATATGGTATCTGTCCTTCTCTGCCTGACTTATTTCGCTTAGCATGACACCCTCAAGGTCCATCCACTTTCCTACAGATGATCCTGTCAATAGATGCAGAGAAAGCATTTGACAAAATACAGCACTCTTTCTTAATAAAAACCCTTGAGAAAGTCAGAATAGAAGGAACTTACTTAAATATTATAAAAGCAGTTTATGAAAAGCCCACAGCCAATATCATCCTCAATGGGGAAAAACTGAGAGCTTTCCCCCTGAAATCAGGAACACGACAGAGGGGTCAACTCTCACCACTGTTGTTTAACATAGTGCTGGAAGTCCTAGCATCAGCAATCAGACAACAAAAGAAAATAAAAGGCATCAGAATCAGCAAAAAAGAAGTCAAACTTTCACTTTTCACAGATGACATGATACTCTATATGGAAAACCCGCAGACTCAACCAGAAGCCTTCTAGAACGGATCAATGAATTCAGTAATGTTGCAGGGTACAAAATCAATGTACAGAAATCAGTTGCATTCCTATACACCAAAACTGAGGCAGCCGAAAGAGAAATCAAGAAAATGATTCCATTCACGATTGCACGAAAAACCATAAAATACCTAGGAGTAAACCTAACCAAGGATGTAAGAGACCTATATGATGAAAACTACAGAAAACTTATGAAAGAGATTGAAGAAGACACCAAGAAATGGAAAAACATTCCCTGTTCATGGATCGGAAGAATAAACATTGTGAAAATGTCATTACTACCCAAAGCAATCTACACATTTAATGCAATCCTCATCAAAATTGCACCAACATTCTTCTCAGCAATAGCACTGCTAAGAAGGAAGTTTAAAGCATTACAACCTACCTCAAGAAGCAAGAAAAATCTCAAACAACCTAACATTACACCTAAAGGAAATAGAAAAAGAACAACAAACAAGACCTAAAAAATAATAAAGGTTAGAGCAAAAGTAAATAGTATGCAAACAAACAAACAAACAAACAAACAATAGGCCAATAAAACTGGGAGTTGGTTCTTAAAAAAAAAATCAATAAAATTGATAAACCTCTAGCCAGACTTATCAGGGAAAAAAAAGACTCAAATAAATAAAATCCTAGATAAGAGCGGAGAAATAACCAACAAATACAAAGGACTATAAGAGAATGTTATGAAAAATTATATGCCAAAACATTGGGCAACTTAGAAGAAATGGATAAACTCCTAGATATGTAAAAAATACCAAAGCTGAAACAGGTAGAGATTGAAAATTTGAACAGATCAAGAACCATCAAAGAAATTGAATCAGTAATCAAACAGTACTGATAAACAAAAGTCCAGGACCAGGTAGCTTCACACAGACAGATTCAACCAAACATTTAAAGAGGAGTTAATACAATCCTTCTTAAACTACCCCAAAATTTGGAAAAGGAAGGAAAACTTCCAAATTCACTCCATGAGGCCGGCATTACTCTGATACCAAAATCAGATGAAGACAGCACTAAAAAAGTGAACAACAGGCTAATATCCCTGAGGAAAATAGATGCAAACTGTCTCAATAAAATACTAGCAAACCAAAACCAACAACATATTAACTGATGGTTACCAGAAAGGAGATGGGTGGGGTGATGTGTTAAATAAGTGATGGGGATTAGGAAGTGCACTTGTGATGAGCATCAGTTATTGCATGCAAGTGCCCAATCACTGTCGTGTAAGTTTGAAACTAACATCACACTGTATGTTAACTAACTGGGATTTAAATGAAAACGTTTGTTTATTTATTTATTTATTTTAAAGAAAGAGAGAAAAAGAGCACGAGTTGGGAGAAGGGGCAGAGGGCGACATTTTTTAATATTTTTATTTATTTTTGAGAGAGAGAGAGACAGACAGAGAGAGAGAGAGAATGAACAAGGGAGGGGCAGAGGAAAATCTGAAGCAGGCTCTGGGCTCTGAGCTGTTAGCACAGAGCCCAACATGAGGCTCAAACTCATGAACCATGAGATCATAACCTGAGCTGAAGTCAGACACTTAACTGACTGAGCCATCCAGGCACCTCAAGAGAGAGAGAGAATCTTAAGCAAAGAGAGAGAGGTTCAGTGCAGAGCCCAATGTGGAACTGAAGCCCACAACTCTTAGATCATGACCTGAACTAAAATCAAGAGTCAGACATTCAACTAACTGAGCCACTCAGCTGCCCTAAATAAAAACTTTTTAAAATAGTGAGTTGCATCCCATGCCTTAGTTGTTACACAATGATCTCATAAAATATAAGACTTGAAGACTGTGTGTGTGTGTGTGTGTGTGTGTGTGTGTGTGTGTACAGGAAGGCAGTGTAAAGAGAAGTGGATGATGGAAATCTATATGTTTGGGGTTCAGAAATTTAGGAATATAGAACTCAAAACGTCGTTTACTTCTGAGTTTTATCAGCCTTGAACTACATTATACCCTGATCATTCCAAATGTGATCCCAAGCAGCAATAGAAGCTTGCTTAAAGAAAGTGTCCACTAAACAAAATTAAGATGTAATCAGAGAACTTTCTTTAACTAGAAGAACCATGTTCCATTAAGCCTAGAAACTCAGTGTTCACACTGACTTATAAGCAACTTTGTCCTAGTTCACAGCACAGGTGAATCCCATAGTTTACCTGTTTATTTATTTTTATTTTTTATTTTTTAGCTTTTTAAAAAATGTTTATTTATTTTTTAATGGTTTTATATTTTATTTTTTCTCGGAATATGTTTTTATTTTATTTTTTAATAGTTTATTGTCAAATTGATTTCCATATAACATCCAGTGCTTCTCCCCACAAGTGCCTGCCACCATGAACCATCACCCCCTCCCTCTCCCCCTCCCCCTTCAGTCCATGGTTTGTTTTCAGTATTCAGTAGTCTCCCTTGATCTGTGTTCCTCACTCTCCCCCTCTCTCTTTCCCCCTTCCTGTCCCCATGGTCCCCTGCCAGGTCTCTCCTATGAACATTGGGGTACATGTGCTCCTATGTATCAGCACTTCTGTATCCCCTGGGTAAATCTGAATAGACCCATAACCAGTGAAGAAATCGAATCAGTTATCAAAAATCTCCCAATGAACAAAAGCCCAGGGCTAGATGGACTTCCAGGGGAATTCTTCCAGACATTTAAAGCAGAGTTAACGCTGATCCTTCTCAAGCTATTCCAAAAAATAGAAATGGAAGGAAGACTACCGGACTCATTCTATGAAGCACATATCACTCTGATTCCTAAGCCAGGCAGAGACCCAACAAATAAAGAAAACTACAGGCCAATATCCTTAATGAATACAGATGCAAAAATACTCAACAAGATACTAGCAAATCGAATTCAACAGCATATAAAAAAAAGTATCCATTATGATCAAGTGGGATTTATTCCTGGGTTACAAGGCTGATTCAACATTCACAAATCCATTAATGTGATACACCACATCAACAAAACAAAAGAAAAAAATCATATGATCCTGTCAATAGATGCTGAAAAACCATTTGACAAAATACAACATCTCTTCTTAATACAAACCCTCGAGAAAGTTGGGATAGAAGGAACTTACTTAAACATCATAAAAGCCATTTATGAAAAGCCCACAGCCAATGTTATCCTCAATGGGGAAAAACTGAGAGCTTTCCCCCCTGAAATCAGGGACATGACAGGGATGTCCACTCTCACCATTTTTGTTTAACATAGTGTTGGAAGTCCTAGCATCAGCAATCAGACAACAAAAGAAAATAAAAGGCATCAGAATTGGCAAAGAAGAAGTCAAACTTTCACTTTTCACAGACGACATGATACTCTACATGGAAAACCCGATCGACTCCACCAGAAGCCTTCTAGAACGGATCAATGAATTCAGTAATGTTGCAGGGTACAAAGTCAATGTACAGAAATCAGCTGCATTCTTATAGTTTACCTGTTTAATTTTTAGCTGTATAATTTCAACATGGGAAGATATGTATACCTTCCATTAAGGCCATTAAGATAACCCAAAAAAAGTGAAATCTGTTAAGGATACTCCATGTTTTACAGGTAAACACACCCTAACTTGATTCCCTCCCTTTGAGAGAAGTCCAAATACACACATGGAGCTTAAATTACTAACTACAAGTTATAGCTAACTTGCTTCCTTTAAAATTTTGCCAAACATAGCTTTTACAAGCTTCATTTAAATTTTTTTATTTTTCAAAAATAATCTGAAAACTGGAAACTCTTTTGAAAGAAACTTTATTTCCTCTAAAAAATGAAAGAAATTTAATTTGTATATTGAGACATCTCAAATGAAAGATTATGACCAGGTTTAACATATACTTGGGGCCACCTCAAGTGTGATGAAGTATGTAACAGAGTGAATGTTCCTCTGCAATGTCTACAGAAATCCCCAAAGAGCACAGATATTGTTTACTTATGTAGATAACCTCCATCTAAATAAGGAGAACAATTTTATCAAAAGGGACAGTAAATAAATGAAAAACAAAAAGAAAAGGAAACACTGACTTGGATCGACCATTTTATATGAATAGAATTTAAGTAAAAATCAAGCATATTAATACTGGAGTCAGGAGATGAGGTATGAGTGGTCATGTAAAACACATACTAAAATTTAGCAATGCTGAACATTTAAAACCAAACAGGACAACATACCAGTGTTGCCAACTTTTAAAATGTCTAAATCATAGAGGAGATTAGAAAACAAGTAAAATCGAAAATATTATTAAAGTTATCTTTAAAAAATTGTTGACACTGTCACTTGGTTAAGATCAAAGAATTTGAGTAAAAATTCTTTGCCTGTTTTCTTAAGAGAAAAATAATCCAACACCACATTACAGAAAAGACAGTTATAATTTGATTTACTAACCAAAAGTTTCTTTCAAATTATCACTGCTCTCCTAACTACAGTGTGAGGGTTTCATACCTTAAATTCATAAGAAGTGGCATATAGAAGCCAACAAAACCCAGGAATTATTTAGTTGTTTCCATCCTTTCAAGTCCAGGGGTGGGAGGAGTTAACTTTTTTAAATATCAAATAACTTGAGCTTTTATCCTATCCAAAGAAATCCTTATTCCCTGTAATGTTTCTAGGGCATTCCAGAAAAGAGAGGAGAATCAGAAGAATGGAATTTTATCATATATCATTTTGCTTTCTGGATTCCTTTTTCCCAATTTTAGTTTTAATTACTACTCCCTGGTTTATCTTTTGAAATGTCCTCTCTCTCCCTGATTCCCCAAATGTGACTATACCTTTTCACCTCATTCCCCAAGTTCTACTGATGTATGGTCATTGTGCATTATAAATTTTATGAAAGTTATACGGACTTTATTTTTACAGCACTGTATCATGTGGGATTAAAATTGGGATTGAAATGTGATTTCTAAGTACTGGTGACTGCTCTCAACGTGAGACCTCTTATTTATTGGCTCTGTGTCTTTTTGAGCCCTGGTCTAATTAATGTTCAGAGCTCCTTGCTCTCCCATGCCCTGCTCTGTGAATTACAAGTATCAAATTCATTTTTTAAGTTTTTATTTAAATTCTAGTTAGTTAACATACAATATAATATTCATTTCAGGTACACAATATAGTGATTCATCACTTCCATACAATACCCAGTGCTTATCAAAAGTGCACTCCTGAGCTTCATCATCAAATTCATTTTATCTAATTTTGCAGAAGTAACATTCCATTTGAGCCAACCATTTCCCAACTGTACATGTCGCAAAGCCTCCCCTTTCCTGATGAAAAAAATCCTATCAAACTGTTTTTCTAAACAAATGAAGCAAAGCAATATCCACCATCAGAGAAATTCATATGTCATCCTGGAACAAAGAACAATAAATTTTCAAATTAGAAATGCTTTCTTATTTTCCACGGTTATGAAAACAAAAAGGAATACAATGAGGAAGAAGCAAAGTACACTGCAGAGAGTAACAGACTTGAAGTCAGAAGGCTAAGAGTATAGTCTAGATTTTTTCATTCAGAAGAGGGATTTCTAAGACATTAGCCACTCCAAGCTTTACTTTCCAATACATGCAATAAAAATATTTTGACAATCTGTTATATGCAGGGTTGAGCATGAAAAAGTAAGAAAATCCTTTGTGGAAGTAAGCAAGATGGAGTGTTTATAGATACAAAGTCATTTATATTTGACAGTCAATTGGAACTTTCCATCTAAAGTATTAAAGGAGACACGTTCTTGTTCAGTTCATGCTGGAAAGATGGGAGTAGAGACACACTGTGCATTTCATGCTGCCAACCTTAAGTGATAGATAAGATATCCTTGATGACAGTATATCATCCAAATGCTTCCTTGATTTGTCATTTGAAGACCAGTTTTCTATTTACAGAAAGAAAAATTAAAGTTTAAAATGATAAAGAGAAAAGGTAATATATTTCTTCCTTAACATTATTGCTAAATGGAAAAAGGGAAGAAGAAAGCATGCACATGATGAATAGAAATCTACTCTACAAAAAGTAAAAATAAATTATTGAGAGAAGACTAAATTCTCCTTCAACATGTTAAGAAAGAGATAGGATAAGAAGGCTGCCAATAAAATTATTATAATTACAAACAGAAACTCCCTGTTGTGTGACTAACTAGAGACACTGTCTGATCAGAACCTTCTCCCACTCAGAATTTTTCTCAGAGCAAGGTTAACATCTTTGTTTCTCAAGCTGTAAATGAAAGGGTTCATCATGGGGACCACATTGGTATAAAAGATAGATAATATTTTCCCCTCATCCATAGACACAGCAGAAGATGGTTTAAGATACATAAATGCACCTGATCCAAAGAACAAGGAAACAGCAATTATGTGGGAACTGCAGGTGCTGAAGGCTTTGGACCTGCCCTCAGTGGAGCTGATGCGGAGGATGCTGGAGAGGATGGAAGCATAAGACACAAAGATGGTGACACTGGGCACAATGATGTTGATGCCACCCACAGTGAAAACTACCAGCTCATTCACATAGGTGCTTGTGCAGGAAAGCTGGAGCAGGGGGAGGATGTCACAAAAATAATGGTTGATGGTGTTTGCATCACAGAAGGTCAGTCTCAGCATGCATCCTGTGTGAGCCATTGCACCCGAAAAAGCCATCAAATATGAACCAAGCATAAGGCTGGAACACATTTTAGGGGACATGACAATATTATACAGAAGTGGGTTACAGATGGCCACATAACGATCATAGGCCATTGATGTCAGCACATAGCATTCAGAAATACCAAGAAAACAGAAAAAGTAAAGCTGGGTCATGCACCCCCTGTAAGAGATAATATTCTTCTTTGATACAAAGTTAGTCAGCATTTTGGGTGTGAACACAGAAGCATAACAGAGGTCTATGAAGGACAAATTGAAAAGGTAAAAGTACATGGGGGTGTGCAGGTGTGAATTCAGCCCAATTAGAGTTATGAAGCTCAAATTTCCCAACACAGTGACCACATACAAGACTAGAAACAGGCAGAACAGGGGGAGCTGGAGATCTGGTAGGTCTGTTAGCCCCACCAGAATGAATGCAGCCACAAAAGAACTGTTTCCAGGAGCCATTCTTCTCTAAGGGGATCTGTGAGCACAGAAAAATAGGGTTACATTAGGAAACAACTCAGCTCTTCATGCAAGATTTTGTCCTAAAGAGAGTGTGTACAATGGGAAAGACTGAGACTAGCCCAACCTGGACCCATACAATCTACCTTTACCACAGTCATGATATTGAGGGATACTGACTCTCCCTTTATTAAAGCCCTTATAAGCTAAATATAGCAAAGGGCATCAAACACTTACCATAGAGAGTCAAATCCAGTGAACACGACCTCTAGAAATATGACTGCCAGGTAAACCAAGGGTGAAGGGAGAAGTTGAGACCAGGACAGAACCTCTCCTCACCACTAAGATTAGAAACAGAATCCTTAGGAATCTCATGCTGGCCTCAAATGCAGATTGTACTTGATGGAGTGAGAATTAAGAATACTGTTTCTAAAGAAGAGATGAGCATCTAGGGGAGTTGAACTAACCCATGTCACAGAGAAAAAGCCATAAATCCAGAAGAGTGAGAGTTCCATCCATGGAGAGGGTACTTGCTGACCGAGATACTGTACCCTGTACATCCCCTGATCTCTGAACATTCTCTTATCTCCCTTCAACATATTCTCCTACCAGCTTCAGCTGAACGTCAATACCACACAAAGTGGGAAAGATAGTGACATATCTCAGATCTCTGAACTTCCATCTCAAAGCAAGGAATGTTTTATTGTAAGTGGAATTCAGACACTCACCCTCTTTAGGTCAGAAAACGTCAGTGTTCCCTTATCTTTTATATTTACCCCCTTAGTCATGGAAAGGCAATTTCAGACTCTGCACTTCTGGTTCTAAGAGGATTCAGCCGAGACTTAAATTCATATACATGCTTACAATCTTTCTGATCCTAATTTCTGATTATGATTTTGAGTCCTCATTAAGAAGCAGAGAAAAATAAAGTATTATTATCATCACATTAGCTGCTTGACTGGACATAGAGTTAAAATGAGTTTAAGGATATAATGTGCTTGGTTATATACAGGGTAGCACCTTGCTCAGTCTTTTCCTCAGAGAATATATTTTAAGTGTAAAAGAATAAGGACATGGTGTACCCTGGGCCATGGCATGTCATTAGTTCCTTAGGGACTCAATATTTCACTCATTTGCACTTCACTCCAGGGAATGTACTTCCAAAGTAAAGCCCCATCTTCCCCATACCTTCATCTCTAAAGGGAAACCTACTGTGTTGTTTAATTTCTCCTTTGTCCCCATATCCTAAATGGAAACTTTTCCTGCAACAGTTCTTCCTCCGGGCTTCCTTATTTCTTGACCTCAAAATTTTCATATATTGCAATAACTCAGTTGTCTTTTCTTCTGCAATATCTCTAAAATAATTTGTGATGCTATATATTCCTTCTAAAGTATATACTTTAATCATCTACTGGAAATTTCTACCAGACTATCCTGCTTACTATCATTTTATGTAATATTTCAGTAACTGGGACTATCAATTTCTTTTCAGCATAGAAAAAAGTAGAGGCTATGGAGTTAAAGGGCATGTGTATGAATGCGATCTTCCTACTTCCACTCTTACTAACAATAATGTCTTGGGCAAGTTATGTAATTTCTATTCATTTTTGTAAAATAAGGATGATAAAAACAGCATCTCTTTCATTGGGTTATTGTGATAATGAAATTTTTAATTTATGTTTTAAAAGTTTTTATTTAAATTTCAGTTAACATACATTGGCAATATTAGTTTCAGGTGCACAGTGTAGTGATTTAGCACTTCCATATAACACTTGGTGTTCTTCATGACAAGTGCATGCTTAATCCCTATCACCTATTTAACCCATCTCCTCCCTAAAAAGGGGGGGTTCCTGGTTGACTCTAATGAAGGAATGAGAAACAATCTACTCTTGATTTTGGGGTCGTGAGTTTGAGCCCCACATTGGGTGTAGATATTACTTAAAAAAAATTCAGGGCACCTGGGTGGCTCAGTCGGTTAAGTATCTGACTTCAGCTCAGGTCATGATCTCATGGTTTGTGGGTTTGAGCCCCACATTGGACTCTGTGCTGACAGCTAGCTCAGAGCCTGAAGCCTCTCTTCTGATTCTGTGTCTCCCTCTCTCTCTCTGACCCTCCCCTGCTTACACTGTATCTTTCTGTCTTTCAAAAAAAAATAATTTTTTTACAATGTTTAAAAAGTCCTCCCACCCACCACCCCTCTGGCAACCATCAATTTGTTCTCTAAAGTTAAGAGTCTGTTTCTTGGTTTGCTTCTCTCTCTCTCTGTTTCTCTCTCTTTCTCTCTCTCTCTCTCTCTCTCTCTCATATGGTTATAACAGTGCCTGCAATATAATAATAGTAAAAAATTTTATTTTTCATTATTTATGTTCTCATGATATAGTAATGCTCGTCAGAATTTTTTTACATAATTCCCATGTTCCCGTATAAACTATAAGTTCTATAAGGCAAAACATCTCCCCTGTCTTGCTTACTACTTTGCTTCTAGGGTTAAGATCAGTACAGAATACACAGAAGAAATTCAATAAATACTTCTGAAAATCATGTTATTTGGCTGTGAACCTTCAGAAAACATTCCACACTTCGCACATGCTAAGCAACAGTGTCTACACCCATAATGACCTCTATCCTTGTTCCTCAGCCACCACACAATCTCTTAGATTTTAACTGAACAGTACTACTGATCTGTAGTAACTCCTATTATTCTAGCATTTCCTCAAATAATTCCTCTTATATAGCCATGCACACTGCTGCTAGAATAAACTTTGAAAGCAAAGCTTTGTCCCTCCTTAGTTTAAGAATTTTCAGTGGTTTTCCATTACCCATTGGGCAACTGAAATTTTGTAATGGATGGATAAATTTCAAAGTTGTGATTAAGTATTGAATAAAATTAAAGAAGAAATTGAACCAGAATTCTATTTTGTAGGAACACTTGAAAGAACTATTTTGATTTATTTAAGCATTTTGCACACATTAAGTGCTGTACAAACTTTTAGCCTTTTCACAAATATAAGAGAAAATACTGGAGAATGTTTCTATTTCAAGGACTATTAGGGTATAGTGAACAAAGATCACAATTCAAGAGAACCAAAGGTAATAGTTAAAATTTAAGTTTAAATATGCATAAATTCAACCTTCTCATCATGATAAATTAGTTTCTCTCTTCAATGCTTCCCCAAAAGGAATAAGGATCTCATGAAGATGTTCATTTATTTAAGAAACAATTTTATTTAATATCCTGGGAATGTAACCTTCAACCTATGCTACTAGTTAGAAAGTTTCTAGCTTCAAGGTACAGAATGCTCAGAATACTGTTTAAACTCATTTAAACAGGAGTTATTTCTCTCACCTAGCAATAAGCTTATGGCTAGATTATCCTAGGTTTGCTTCAGCCACAAATCACTCTCATCAAGAACTCAGTCTCTTCCACTTATTTCACTGTCCTCAGTTTGTTGACTCATTCTCAGGCTTGTCACCAATGGTCAGAAAAAGGTTGTCACAGCTCCAAGAATCACATCTAAACACCAACATATGCAAAGAAGAAAGCAAGCAACAAGGCAAAAGAACTCATCCCATATCTCTCTGTAGCATGAAGTAAATCATTTCCAGATGCCAACACATTAATTTCTTTATGTCTCTTCAGTCATGTACCTAAACCACATGGCCAGCTTGGCTGCAAGGAAAACTGACAAAAGTGAGAATCTTCCATTTTCAGCTTCTATCACAAAAGGAAGTTTCTGGCATTAAGAATACTTGGAGGAGGCATGGCTATTAATTGGATACAGCATCAATTAAAAAGCTTGTGAAAGATATTTGTAATAGGAATTATATTTTTCAATTTAAATATAGACTATAGTTGCTATTTTTTAAGTGAATTTACTCTTTTAAGCTTTAAATCAACTCAAATGTCTTGAGGTATTCAACCATGTTATAAATATGTATGTATTTGGATATATATATAAGGATATATTTATACACACATTACTTATAAGTATATGGTGGTGGAGGGAAGAAAGAGTTTATAATATGAGAGGATCTTCTTTCAGTAAAAAAGCATCAGACACTCTGTTACAAATATTAAAATAAAGACTCTCCAAAAAGAAAACAATAACATGTGCTAACACAATTAAGGGTTTTGTTTTGTTTTGTTTTATGTGTGTGTGTGTGTTTTGTTTTTTTTTTTTTTTTCTCTTTTAGTCACAACATCTCCTAAAAGAGAAATGGAAAAAAATCACTAGGCAATAATGGATCAAAATTAAGTTATACCTGTTGAAATCTAAATTTTAGGTTTCTTTGAAGCATTTTCTTAGCTTTCTATCTCTTCTTTAGAATCTTTCCACTATATTGTATAACATTTGAAACAGCTAGACTAGCTAAATTAGGTAAGAAAAGTCTGGGATTGTGATGCTTCCCGTTTTGGTTTTCTTCTTCAATATTACTTCTGATGGAAAAAAGACTGCCTCTTTAGCAGGTGGTGCTGGGAGAACTGGACAGCAACATGTAGAAGAATGAAACTAGACCACTTTTTTACACCATACACAAAAATAAACTCAAAATGGCTGAAGGATCTGAATGTGAGACAGGAAACCATCAAAACCCTTGAGGAGAAAGTAGGAAATAACCTCCTAGACCTCAACCGCAGCAATTTCCTACTTGACACATCACCAAAGGCAAGGGAAATGAAAGCAAAACTGAACTCTTGGGACTTCATCAAGATAAAAAGCTTCTGCAAGGCAAAGGAAACAATAAAAAAACCAACAGGCAACCGACAGAATGGGAAAAGATAGTTGCAAATGACATATCAGATAAAGGGCTAGTATCTAAAATCTACAAGGAACTCACCAAACTTCAAACCCACAAAACAAATAACGTGGTGAAGAAATGGGCAAAAGACATGAACCGACACTTCTCCAAAGAGGACATCCAGATGGCCTACAGGCACATGAAACGATGCTCAACATCACTCATCATCAGGGAAACACAAATCAAAACCACACTGAGATACCACCTCACACCAGTCAGAGTGGCTAGAATGAACAAATCAAGAGACTATAGATGCTGGCGGGGGTGTGGAGAGACGGGCACACTTCTGCACTGTTGGTGGCAATGTAAACTGGTGCAGCCACTCAGGAAAACAGTGTGCAGTTTCCTCAAAAAACTATCCATAGAACTCCCCCATGACCCAGCAATAGCACAGCTAGGGATTTACCCAAGGGATACAGAAGTGCTGATGCATAGGAGCACATGTACCCCAATGTTCATAGCAGCACTGTCAACAATAGCCAAAACTTGGAAAAAGCCTATATGTCCATCACCTGATGAGTGGATCAAGAAGATGTGGTATATATACATAATGGAGTACTACATGACAATGAGAAAGAATGAAATATGGTCATTTGTAGGAAAGCGGATGGACCTCGAGGGTGTCATGCTAAGCGAAATAAGTCAGGCAGAGGACAGAATCCATATGTTTGCACTCATAGGTCTAACAGGAGAACAGGAGAAACCTAATGGAGGACCTGGGGGAGGGGAAGAGGGAAACAGAGTTGGGGAGAGAGAGGGATGCAAAAGTTGAGAGACTATTGAATGCTGAAAATGAACTGAGGGTTGTAGGGGAAGGGGGAGGGAGGAAAAGAGGTGGTGGTGATGGAGGAGGGCACTTATGGGGAAGAGCACTGGGTGTTGTATGGAAACCAATTTGACAATAAGTATTAAAAAAAAAACAGAAGAATGGAACAATTACACTTCTGGAAGATAAGACTCAGCAATGTGCCCTAGCAAATCCTACAATGTCACAATACATGTATTATTAAGTTTTTAAAAAATGTTTATTTAATTTTGAGAGAGAGAGAGCATGTGCTGGGGAGGGGCAGAGAGAGAGGGAGACACAGAATCTGAATATGTCCACATTCCAAGCTGTCAGCACAGAGCCTGATGAACTCATGAACTCATAAACAACGAAATCACGATCAGAGCTGAAGTCAGACGCTCAAACAACTGAGCCATGCAAGTGCCCCATAATACATGTATTATTTAAAGAGAGGTTCAGTAATCTGAAGTTCAAGTTATTTGGGTATTGATTGTCCTACTGTTGACCCACTAATAAGAAATTTTTGATAGGTCATAAATTACCTAAACAGATTAGAACATAATTCATGATAAAGAAGAGAAGGAAAAATGGGTCCACTGATTTGCATATGGTATCTTTTGCCAGAAAAAATGATCCTAGTTGCTTTTAGGAAAGCAGACATTTAATTTGTATTAACTTTATTAAGAGACAATAGTTTCTCAAGTCCAGGTGGTATGTTCTAGTTGTGACAGATGTGAAGGTAGTTAAGTCTATATTATTCGTGTATGTATATGTTATGTATAATGTTTTAATTTTCTGTACTCCATTTCACTTAGTAAAAGCCCAAGTTTCATAAGTACCAACAACTTGCACCAGGATCTTGCCTTATGTTATATGTTGGTCCTCTACTCCTTCAACTCTCTCTCTTATTCCTTTTATTCAGCACATAAGCCTTTTCTGTGTTCTCAAACATGCTAGAAGTGTCTTTTGCATTGGCCAGTAATCCTCCGTAAAAAGAATTTTTTCCAAATACTCACGTTAAACATTACCTTCTCAATGAATTAGGATCCATGTCCAATTTACCTTTGTATTTTCAATATTTAACACATTTCCTGATGAAGAATTTTTCTATTTTAAAATGAGAGAAGATTTATGGCCATAAAACTGGTGGAGTTCATGGAGGAACACAACACATCTGCCTCTTCATATCCACTAAGCAGAGCTGGCTCTTCAATAAATATATATAATATCTTTTAATTCGCTGTTCTATTTCCCATTTATTTTGATGAAGTATTTGTAATCTATTGTACCACAGGAAATTAATTTTATTTAAAAACACCATTTTAATGTTTATTTATTTATTTTAAGGAGGGTGAGGCAGAGAGGAAAAAGGGCAACCCATGCAGTCTCTATGCTGTCAGTACTGAGCTCAACGCGTGGCTCATCTCAGGAGCGGTAAGGTTGGACACTTAATTACCTGAGTCACCCAGGTGCCCCCAAGGCATTACGGTTTTTTTAATTCTAAATTTAGACACAGAGTTCAAATTAAAATTTGGACAGCAGTTCTAAGTCAAAGTTAAGTAGGGGAAAAGGGTGAAATGAAGCAATGGAATAGATATGAAAACTCAGTATATCAATAAAAAGGAAGATTGTTAAATTTAGTGGTATTTAAGTAAAACTAAATACTAAACTCATATTTTCAATTGTATCACTGCATAGCTGATACAAGTTTACCAATCCTTATGTTTGAATAAAGTCATATATTCTGATTAAGGAGAAAACTCCTGTCTTAAATATCATGAATCTCAGTACTTACTTAAAGCTTCTGATTAATTCTATGTGCAAAGGAAAAAAATAACCTGAAAGACTGAATCAGGAAGCCAACTTATTAAATCTATAGTTAACTGGCACTGACTACAAATTCTTATAACTGCTTACAACCACGAGATGCACCATACCTATTATTCTGCCACTAATTATTAAAATAAATTAGATGAGCACCTATGAGGTCCTAGAAACTGAAGAACTAGAAATTAACAACGTAATTGTTATGTCTAGAGATCTTATACTTTAGTAAAGGAAGGAGATATTTTCTGGGAAGATGCCAGAATATTATTCACTGAAACCCAGACTCTTCAATCAAATATCCAGTTACGGAAGCTCACTTGACTGAAAAATAAAACTATAAAACTTTTAGATTATGATATATTGGTATAAGTATAGTCATCAATGCTATTTTGGAAATGTTACGTATCTCAAGCAGTTTTTTATATGTGTGCATGTACATGTGAGTACATGTATAGGGATACATAAATTGTGCTTGGACATGTCAGCCTCTGTCTGGCAAACTCTCCACAAATGTCAGACTATATCTACTGAGCCCATAAAAATCAAAATGGACATCTGTTTCCTGGATATATAATACAACAAGATTTTTATCTGATGAGTCTGGTTGATAGCACTTGGTTTCCTGATTGAACACACCAGGCCAGTTTCTTGAGACACTCAGATTGCTAGGTCAGCTGCACCCACTATTCTCACTGAGAATGTATCTACTCTTCTTAGAGGAGTGGAAAGGTGTAAAGTCTAAATTAACTCCATTTTCTTCCTTGTGCCTGGAACACAGTTGTAACCAAACATTAAAACACGGTTTTGTTTTACCCATACGTTTTGAGTATGTGTTTTATGCAAAGACCCATTTGCTTTACGGGGAAAAAAAACACTTTATTGAGATTGCCAAATGAATGTTAAAAGCATTTATATTACAAGATGATACATGCTGCGGTAGAACCAAACACAAATGGAATTCAGCCAAAGAAGGGAACCTTCACTTAGTCTTCTGGAATCAAAAATGCTCTGAAAAAGTAAGGCCAGAAGGAAAAATGATAGGAAAGAACAGGAGGTAGTGATTTCAGGCAGGGGAACAAGTATGGCCAAAGGTCAAAGGTACATCAGCTACAGTACCAATTATCAAAGATGGGAAAGATAATTTTTCACTCTACAAATTAATCTATAATTACTTACCTAATACTTAGAATTCTACTCTATGTTTATGAGCTACAATTCCAAACTTCAGTTTCAATAAACAAGATTCACAATTCATTGCTACAAATATCTACAAATTGAGATTTTCTTTGAAGAGTAGGAAGGATTTTCATAATTTAAGGACTAATGAAGTGCCTTTTTGTGTGTGTGACTGGGTATTGGAAGATTCTTGCTAACAGAATGAAAGAGCAAAGGAGAAAAACACCATCAAATTGTGGTTTGAATAGACATTTACTAAATTGGGAAATTTTATTCATACAATCAAGACAGATTATTGTTCACATTGCTTAATCTCAATATCACTGGGAAGTGAGCAGTTGTTTTGGGCCCTTATTTTACACAAATGTCCCTTCAGTTCTAGTATTTTATGTTTCTTTTCCCTTCAACATTCCTAGCAATAACTGCCAAACTATTCATTTTAACTATCTTTTCATCGTCACATTGTACCGTCACTTTTAGAAGCCAAATAATTTATACTGCATTCATGGTGATTCCAAATAGCAACTTATTTTCAGAATGATAAATCCCATCTAGGGCATAACATAAAAAGACCAAGGGTCAATGACTTACTCACTCTCCACTTTACTTAACTGAGTATAACTCATAGAGCACACTTCCACCTTCACACTCAGGTCTACCTGGATGTCCAGGAACAGTGCTGACCCAGGCAGGTGAGATTATAAAATGGACTCACCTCATACACCGAGACTCAACACAAAGTTACTTACTGTTGAACCACCTCGCAACTTGAATTACAATTGTGATACCAATTCTGATTTGATCAGTATGCTTTCTAAATCTTCCGATGACTGAGGCCATATTTTCTCTATGCCTAAATACTGTCATATTTCTATATTTTCAAATGGTTTTCATTACCAGTATATCTAAAGAAATTCTTTAAGGAAAGACTTTATGAAGAAAGTAGACAGGATTCACAGAGTGAAGTTGTATAATATGGAATGAGAACTATACCCTCTTTACCACACCACTAACCTCAGCATAATGACACATAACATACTACAAAACCCATGAAATGAGATTGTATATTAACTTTCCTACTTCCACAAACACAGAAATTCTTCATTGGGTTTATAAGGAGAATAGTCTCTGTCCTGACGTGGTCTACATTGTTCTGTAAGTGCTACATTCTACATATGGTGTTTCTTTTAATAGGAGCTGCTGTGTGTTCAGAAGGCATCCCAGAGGTTATTTTCATTTTCTGCTAATGTACTGTTGCAATGTTTGGTTTAAGAGGGGCCTTCATCAACATATGTAATCTCAATTGATTGTGAAATTTAGCTTAAATACATAAAAGTCTACAAGCCTAGCACCAAACAACACAAGCCAAAGAAGGGAACTCTTACCTACCCATAGGGAATTAGAAAATTATACTCCAATAATGATTGTAAGATGTAAAGCTTATAACCACCAAGCAGATGTAGGAATAGCATATTGCCAGCACACTAGAGCCCTCTTTTCTCCCTATTTGATAGTAGCTCTGTCTCTACTTTCATTTTCCAACTTGATTATGTGCCAGTCATTCTCTGGTTTTCTTTACAGCTTTATCATTGAATAGGGCATCACCATCATTGGCACCCAGTCCACAAAAGGTCAGGAGAATATGGAAAAGGTGACTTTGGATCTGGAATGGTAGCCATCATGTCTAGAACTCATTACATGCCACTCCTCACTGCAAGAAGGGAACTGTATCCATATCCAGAACTTTATGTTCTGGAAGAAGAGATGAATAGCGAGCAATCTCTACCACACTGGGCCAATTATAGCAGTGCCTACCAAATACCATTGATGAGCAGACTGAATAAGATAATGAATGCGTGAACTTACTTTGGAGACTGGGACTTGGTAAACACCTAATAACAATGATTATTGCAGGCTGTATGTGCTTCATGTGCCTCCATTTATTGTTTAGACTGGTATTCAATAATAATATACTCATAATCTCTAACTTAGGCAATAGATTTGCCAAACATGAAATGTGAATGATATTTTCTGGTCATTTGTTTTATTTTCTCTGTAGTAATAATAATAATAATAACAATAACAATAATAATAATAATAATAACAACCAAAATTTAGAATCAAAAGGTCCAAGTCCTAGTCCCAGCTATTCCACTTTATTAGTTATGATTTGCAACAAGCCATGAACATCTCTGAGTGATAGTCCCGTCAATATAACGGGAACTGGGTCTTCTTCCCTATTTACCTCCAAGTTCTTCCCTGAGGAACACAGAGACTGACAGACACAATACACAGAGAACACTGCAACAGCTCACGCTTCCTAACGGCAAGCATAAAACCCTGCATAGATCTTTATTTTTTAAGTGGATCTATTCAACCTTACATCCGGGAGAGATGTTACACAGCACACACAGGTGGTTCCATCAGCTATCCCCCTTAATGAGAAAGATGGGAGTCTCTGCCTCAGAACACAGAATTCCCACTCTGAGTAAGGATTTAGTATTTGAAGCTGCAATGAAGCCCTGCATATACACCAACTACTTTGCTTGGAGCCAAGCTGATTAACCAGTGAACTGTCCTCACGAGACAAGAGAGAAAAACCAACTGTGCCACTCTTAGAGAAGAACACCATGTCTGCCCCAGTGTGGGCATTCGCTAGCATAATCCAATTCAGGAGTAATGTTGTTGACTAAATGAGACCAATTTTGGAATCTATCCACTTGTAGAATGTAACTCGACTACGTCGCATTATGAAAATCTGCCTTTATATCAGTGGGGTATACTGCCATGTTTGTTTGCCATGTAGAGCACATTGCGACACAACAAGCCAACAAACCATTAAGCGAAATTGCAGAATATTTAAATATTAGTGGAGATAGGAAAATGGTAAATAATGAATGTTGCTACAAGTATCTTAAAAAATATACTGCCTTTAATAAGTCATATTAAGGATCTTTAAATTGACATTTTATTACCTATAATAATTTCACATTCTTTCCAGTAAACTTTGCCACAATTTGGTTTATTCACCAAATTTTTCCTTCAAGTTGCCACTGCTCTCTCAGCTGCAATTTGAAGTTTTGTACCTTCAAATATATATAAGAATAGCATATAGAATCCAAAAAACCCTGAGGTGATTAAGTTGTTCCCAGATCATCCAGCCCTATGAGTTTATATTTTTAAATATCAAATGACTTGTACTTTTATCCTATCCAGAGAAATCCTATGAACTCAATAGTATTTCTAGAGTCTTCCAGAAAGGAATGGAGAATCACAGTAAGGACTTTCATTATCCATCATTTTATTTTGTAAATTCCTTTCTACTAACTTGATTTCCAATTACTCTTATTTTATCTCCTGAAGCTACTGCCCTCTCTCTCCCTACTGCCAAATGTGGCTAAACTTTTGTGTCTTCTTTCTGAAATATGACTATTGATCTAGTTACTGTGTATTATAATTCTAGCTTAGATATGAACACTGGAATACATTCACAGTCCTGGGCAGAAATAATATAAGTTCAGAATGCAGTTTCTAATGCTCATGACCATAGCCACAAAGGGATCACATATTTACTGGTCAAATGTCTTATTGACCTGGCATAATGAGACATTTTTCTGCTCATTTATCTTCCAACTCTGTTTTCTGAAATATAAAAACTTACAAATATTCCAAATTCCAGGTTTTAAAAAAATTATTCTATACTGTATTGTACCTTAGGTTCACGTACCTTATTCTGTAGTATTTGATGCCAGATTTTTGATGTACCAATCACTTTGTACATAGGTAACATCCTTATTTGATCCAATCATATCCCCAGTATATTTGCCCAAAGAGATCACTCTCTCAACAAGAAGAAGCAACAACCTGTTTTCCTAAACCAAAAACTAAAACTATAATACCCAGCAGAAGAGAAATCCATGTAATACTCAGCATGTAACAAAGAGAATCAACCTTCAGACAAAAATCTTTTCTCATAGTCCTTGTTCACCAAGGTGAAAAAAATAAGTAGAAGCAAAGCATATGACATGGGGACTTGAAATCAGAAGATTGGGAGAATACTCTAGACCTTGTCTCTGTGAGGCTGTGTGACTTTATGTGGATCAGCAACTATTCTGAGCTTCATTTTCCCATTCATAGGATAAGTATGTTTTGTTGATCAGTTATGTGCTACTTTGATGCTATAAAGTAAAAACAAAGAAAATAAACTTTTGCCAAAAGTTGCTATAAATGTTTATAGGTGCACAATAGATTACACATAATAGCCATTCATAAACCTTCCATTTCTGCCATTTGAAAATTACATATTCTTGTCAATCAGAGTAAAGAAACAGGAGTATGTACACACTATCTGATTTATGTTTGTAATAGTACGTGACAGTTAAGAACAACCCTAGTGGTGCAGTGTCGTGTTAATGTCACCCAATTAAATAATGGGGAACATTCCAGTGGAATAATGTACAAATACAATACAGGTACAAAAAGTTCAAAATAAAAAACTTTAAAAACTTAGGTAATACATTACTTATTTAATATTATTGCTGAACAGGAAAAAAGTAACGATACTGTGCAAATGATGAAAAAACGAAAATACATAGATATAAAGACTGGAAGTAAATTATTGAGAGAAGATTCAAATTTCCTTTACCACGTTAAAAAAATAGGCTAAGAAGGTGAACACTAAAAATGTTTTCATTAAACACAAAATTTCCCCATTGTGTAAATAACTGTAGGGAGAGGTAGTGTTTCTGACTATAACTACCTCCTGCTCAGAATTCTCCTCAGGGCAAGTTTAACATCTTTGTTTCTCAAGCTATAGATTAAAGGGTTCATCATGGGAACCACATTGGTATAAAAGACTGAAGAGATTTTCCCTTCATCCATAGACCCAACAGAAGATGGTTTAAGATACATAAATGCACATGACCCAAAGAACAAGGAAACTGCAACTATGTGGGAACTGCAGGTGCTGAAGGCTTTGGACCTGCCCTCAGTGGAGCTGATGTGGAGGATGCTGGAGAGGATGGAAGCATAAGACACAAAGATGGTGACACTGGGCACAATGATGTTGATGCCCACCACGGTGAAAACCAACAGTTCATTCACATAGGTGCTTGTGCAGGAAAGCTGGAGCAGGGGGAGGATGTCACAAAAATAATGGTTAATGGTGTTTGCATCACAGAAGGTCAGTCTCAGCATGGATCCCGTGTGGGCCATAGCACCGGAAAATGCTATCAAATATGAACCAAGCATAAGGCTGGAACACACTCGAGGGGACATGACAACATTATACAGAAGTGGGTTACAGATGGCCACATAGCGATCATAGGCCATTGATGTCAGCACATAGCATTCAGA
>NC_043710.1:89844826-89854536 GCF_006229205.1 Suricata suricatta | reverse complement strand
AGCTGGCCTCTAATGCAGATCAGACGTGGTGTGGTAGAAACCAACTACACTGTTTCTAATCCAAAACTAAGGGACCAGTCTACAAGAAGTTACTGCCAATGTCACAGAGTAAAAGCCACAGATCCACATTAGTCAGTTTTGCCCATGGAGAGGGAACCTAGTGACTCACAGAATGCATTCCTTGACCAGCCCCTGCAACATCTCTAAACATTCCATGTCCTGATAGATTTTTCTGCCAATTTCAATTGAGTCTCTGGAGTGCAATCTGGCAAAGAAAGTGGCATATCTTAGATCCTCAGATTTCCATCTCAAAAAAGGAGGACATCATTAAGCTGAAATTCAGAAGCTCACCCACCTCAGGCCAGAAAACACTGGGGCTTCCTCATCATTGTTATTGCCCCATTGTCAAGGTGAATTCAGGCTCTGAGGATTTGGTTCCTCTGATTCAAAGAAACTCAGTCCACACTTGATTGCAGATATGCCCTGGAAATCTTTTAGAACTACAGATCGTAATTTCTGATTATGGCTCTTACTCCTCAACCAGAAGACAAAAAGTCTTTATTATGATCACTTGACCACTTGTTAAGTCAAGGAAGTTATCATGTGAGTATAACTATATAATATACTCAGTAATAAACAAGGCAGAAGCTTGCTCAGAGTGTTCCCCAAGGAAAATTTCTAAGTGTAGTCAGAACCATCGGGATTGTACATACACCCCAGCCATAATCTGTCCTCAGTTCCTTAAGGACTCAATAATATGCTTAAGTTTTCTCTTCCCTGTAGAGGCTGTACAACCCTTCAAAGTAGAGCCAAAAATAAACTCCCATTTCCCATGTTGCAAGATGGAAGCCTAAGCTCTACTTCTCTACATGACACACTGATTCAAAAACAATTTATGGACAGATTTTTTTTGTAAAAAAAATATTTTCCTTTGGAAAAGCATATACAATAAACAGAAAGCTATTAATTACATAAATTTAGGTTTAGCATCTTGCTAAGGAACTCCACAACTGCTTATTATATTAAAAAATGATACGGGGCTCCTTTCAGGCACCACTCTACCAACCCTGGCTCCCATCTGAAGAAATTCTGATCATAAATAATAAAGTTTCCAGTAGAAGTTATGATATGTTAAAAATCAGATCAGAGAATGTAAATCCTTAGTGTAAAGGCAATGAACAATTATACTTCTGAAAAATAGGACTCAGAAATGTGTCCTAGCAAATCCTTCAATGTCATGAATCATGTATTATTTAAAGAGGGTTCAGTAATTTGGAGTTCTAGCTATTTGGTAATTGACTGTCCTACTGATGAGCCACTAATAGAATTTTTTTTTTTTTGATATTTGTTATATCATAAATTTTCTAAAATATTAGAACTTAACTCATGATAAAGAGAAGGAACACTGACTGAGTCCACTGACCTGACTTGACTAAGATATCTTTCTTCAGAAGAAATGATCCCAGTTGCTTTTAGGAAAGCAGGCATTTCATTAGGAGGGCTTTGTATTAATGCTAGTAAGAGACAATAGTTTCTCAAATCAAAGTGGTATATCCTAGTTGTGACAGATGAGAAGGTAGTTATGTCTATATTATGTGTGTATGTATATGTTAGTATAATGTTGTAATTTCCTGTACTGCATTTCACTAAGTAAAAGCCCAAGTTTCACAATCACCTACTTCTACCAGGATCTTGCCCTGTGTTCCATGTTGGCCCACCACTCCTTCAACTCTCTCTCTTATTCCTTTTATTCGGCACATAAGCCATTTCTGTGTTCTCGAACATGCCCGGAGTAACTTTTGCATTGGCCAGTAATCCTCCCTAAAAGGAATTTTTTTCCAAATATGCACGTTAATCATCACCTTTTTAATGAATTCAGATCCATGTCCAGCTTAACTTTATATTTTCAATATTTAACCCATTTCCAGACATAGGTATTTTCCCCCCTTTGGATTGCCTCTTCTTACATGCTGGGTAGCTGGGATATGGCTACTATGAATAAGTCTCTTTAAATGCAAGTTTATCTTGCTTGACTCTAAACTGACTCAAATAAAAGTTTATTTGAAGAGTCTGCTTAAGAGCTACTATTTCACTAAATAAAATTTTTATTTTAAAATGATAGAGGATTTATAGCCATAAAACTGGTGGAGTTCATGGAGAAACACAACACATTAGCATATTCTTTCTCCACGAAGCAGAGCTGCCTCTTCAATATATATTTTCTTAAATTTCCTATTCAATTTCCCATTCATTTTGATGAAGCATTTGTAATCTCAGGAAATTAATTTTATTTAAAAAAACTTTCTAAATGTTTATTTATTTATTTTGAGGAAGGGAGAGACAGAGAGAGGGAAAGAGAGAATCCCATGCAGGCTCTATGCTGTCAGTACAGAGCTCAATGTGGGGCTCATCTCATGAACTGTGAGATCATGACCTCAGCCGAAACCCAAAGTTGGACACTTAACTGCCTGAGCCACCCAGGTGCCCCCAGGGCTATAATTTTTAAAAAAAGAATTCTAAATTTAGACACAGGTCTAGCTTTAGAGTTCTCAATTAAAACTTGGACAGCAGTTCTAAGTCAAAGTTAAGTAAGGGAAAAGGGTGAAATGAAGCAATGGACTAGATATAAAAACTCAGTTTATCAATAAAAAAAGAAGATTGTTAAACTTAGTGGTGTTTAAGTTAAACTAAATATGAAGGTCATATTTGCAGTTGTATCACTGCATGGCTGATCAAGTTTACCAATGCTTACCTGTTTGAATAAAGTCATATAGCTGATTAAGGAGAAAACTCCTGTTTTAAACTTTATCAATCTTGGTACTTACTTAAAGATTCCAATTAATTCTATGTTCAAAGAAAAAAGTAATCTTAAAGACTAAATCAAGAAGCCACCTTATTAAATCTCTAGTTAACTGGCACAACCACCACTATCTTATAACTCCCTACAACCACGAGATGCACCATACCTATTGTTCTGCCCTAATTATTGAAATAAATTAGAGGAGAGCTAATGAGGTATTAGAAAGTGTAGAACTAACAATTAACAAAGTAATTGTTACATCTAGAGATCTTAAACTTTAGTAAGTGTTGGAGATATTTCCTGGGAAGAAATGCCAGAATATTCTTCACTGAAACCCAGGTCTCTTCCATCTAATATCTAGTCACTGAGGCTCACTTGACTGAAGGATAAAACTACCTAAAATATTCAGATTATGATTTGTTGGTCTGAGTATACTCATCAATGCTATTTTGGAAATATATGATTGTCATATATTTGGTCTGAGTGTAGTCATCAATGTCATATGTTGGTCTGAGTATAGTAATTTGGAATTTGCTATTTGGAAATATATGGATATAAAGTATGTCAAGCAGTTTTTTATATGTGTGCATGTACATGTGCATGTATAGGTATATATGATTTGCATTATGTCAGCACCTGTCTGGCGAACTCTCCACAAATGTCAGGACTATATCTAGCTAACCCATAAGAATCAAAATGGACATCTGTTTCCCGCATATCTAATACAACAACATTTCTATCTGATGAATGTGGCTGATAGCCCTTGGTTTTCTGAATGAACAGACCAGGCCAGTTTCTTGAGACGCTCAGATTGCTAGGTCAGCTGCATCCACCATTCTTACTGAGAATGTATCTACACTTCTCAGAGGGGTGGAAAGGTGTAAAGTCTAACTTAAGTCCATTTTTTTCCTTGTGCCTGGAACACAGTTGTACCAAGCATTAAAACATGGTTTTGTTTAACCCATACGTTTTGAGTATGTGTTTTATGCAAAGACCCATTTGCTTTACAGGGAAAAAAAAAAACTTTATTGAGATTGCCAAATGAATGTTAAGGCATTTATATTACAAGATGATACATGCTGCAGTAGAAGCAAACACAAACTCGAATTCAGCCAAAGAAGGGAACCTTCACTTAGTCTTCTGGAATCAGAAAATTCTCTGAAAAAGTAAGGCCAGAGGGAAAGATGATAGGAAAGAACAAGAGGTAGTGATTTCAGGCAGGGGAACAAGTATGGCTAAAGGTCAAAGGTACATCAGCTACAGTACCAATTATCAAAGATGGGAAAGATAATTTTTCACTCTACAAATCAATCTATAATTACTTACCTAATACTTAGAATTATTCTCAGTGTTTATAACTACAATTCCAAACTCCAGTTGAAATAAACAAGATTCACAATTCATTGCTATAAATATCTACGACTTGAGCTTTCTTTGAAGAGTAGGAAGGATTTTCAATTTTAGGGACTAATGAAGTGCCTTTTTGTGTGTGTTACTGGGAATTAGGAGACTCTTGCCTAACTGAATGAAAGAGCAATGGAAAAAAAAAACACCATCAAATCATGGTTTGAATAGACCTTTACGAACTTGGGAAATTTAATTCATACAATCAAGACAGATTTCTGTTCACATTGCCTAATCTCAATATAGGTGGGGAGAGAATAGTGGTTTTGGGCCCTTATTTTGCACAAATATCCCGTCAGTTCCAGTTTTTCATGTTTCTTTTACCTTAATCATTCCTAGCAATAACTGCCAACTATTCATTTTAACTATCTTTTCATCGTCACATTTTACTGTCACTTTTATAAGTCAAATAATTTGTAGTGCGTTCATAGTGAGTCCAAATAGTAACTTACTTTCAAAATGATAAATCCCATCTAGAGCATAACATAAAAAGACCAAGGGTCAATGACTTACTCACTCTCCACTTTACTTAACTGAGTATAACTCATAGAGCACACTTCCACCTTCACACTCAGGTCTACCTGGATGTCCAGGAACAGTGCTGACCCAGGCAGGTGAGATTATAAAATGGACTCACCTCATACACCGAGACTCAACACAAAGTTACTTACTGTTGAACCACCTCGCAACTTGAATTACAATTGTGATACCAATTCTGATTTGATCAGTATGCTTTCTAAATCTTCCGATGACCGAGGCCCTATTTTCTCTATGCCTAAATACTGCCATATTTCTGTATTTTCAAATGGTTTTCATTACTGGTATATCTAAAGAAATTCTTTAAGGAAAGACTTTATGAAGAAAGTAGACAGGATTCACAGAGTGAAGTTGTATAATATGGAATGAGAGCTATACCCTCTTTACCACACCACTAACCTCAGCATAATGACACATAACATACTACAAAACCCATGAAATGAGATTATATATTGACTTTTCTACTTGCACAAACACGAAATTGTTCACTGGGTTTATAAGGAGAATGGTCTCTGTCCTGACATGGTCTACATTGTGCTGTAAGTGCTAGTCTACAAATGGTGGTATGGGGGCTGTTGTGTGTTCAGAAGGCATACCAAGAGTTTATTCTCATTTTCTGCTAATGGACTATTACAATGTTTGGCTTAAGAGGGGCTTTCATCAACTTATGTAATATCAATTGATTGTGAAACTTAGCTTCAATACATAAAAAAGTCTATAAGCCTAACACCAATGGATGCAGGCCAGGGAACGGAACTCTCACCTACTCTTCGGGAATCGGAAAATTATACTTCAATAATGATTATAAAATGAAAAGCTTGGGGTGCCTGGGTGGCTCAGTTGGTTAAGCATCCGGCTTCAGCTCATATCATAATCTCATGGTTCATGGGTTTGAGCCCCGCGTCGAGATCTGTGCTGTCCGCCAACTGGAGCCTGCTTCGGATTCTGTGTCTCCCTCTCTCTCTGACCCTCTACTGCTCTCTCTGTCTCTCTCTCTCTCTGTCTCTCAAGAATAAATAAAAAAGACATAAAAAAGTTAAAAAAATAAAAAGAAAAGATTATAAACACCGAGCAGATATAAGCAGAGAATATTGCCATCACACAAGGGCCCTCTATTCTCCCTACTTCAGAGTTGCTCTGTCTCTTCTTTATTTTCCAACTTTATTCTTTGCCAATCACTCTCTGGCTTTTCTCTACAGCTTTATCATCGAATAGGGTCTTGCCATCATTGGTACGCAATCTACAGAAGGTCAGGAGAATATAGAAGAGGGGACTTTGTCTCTGAAACGGTACCCATCAGTCTAGAACTCATTACATGCCACTCCTCACTGCAAGAAGGGAACTGTATCCGTATGCAGAACTGTGTGTTCTGGAAGAAGAGAGGACCAGCTAGCAATCTCTGCCACGCTGGGCCAATCATAGCAGTGCCTACCAAATACCATTGATGTGCAGACTGAATAAGATAATGAATGCGTGAACTTACTTTGGAGACTGGGACTTGGTAAACACCTAATAACAATGATTATTGCAGGCTGTATGTGCTTCATGTGCCTCCATTTATTGTTTAGACTGGTATTCAATAATAATATACTCATAATCTCTAACTTAGGCAATAGATTTGCCAAACATGAAATGTGAATATTTTCTAGTCACTTGTCTTATTTTCTCTTAATAATAATAATAATAATAATAATAATAATATAAACAATCAAAATTTAGAATCAAAACGTCCAAGTCCTAGTCCCAGCTATTCCACTTTATTAGTTATGATTTGCAACAGGCCATGAACATCTCTGAGTGATAGTCCCGTCAATATAACGGGAACTGGGTCTTCTTCCCTATTTACCTCCAAGTTCTTCCCTGAGGAACACAGAGACTGACAGACACAACACACAGAGAACACTACAACAGCTCACGCTTCCTAATGGCAAGCATAAAACCCTGCATAGATCTTTATTTTTTAAGTGGATCTATTCAACCTTACATCCGGGAGAGATGTTACACAGCACACACAGGTGGTTCCATCAGCTATCCCCCTTAATGAGAAAGATGGGAGTCTCTGCCTCAGAACACAGAATTCCCACTCTGAGTAAGGATTTAGTATTTGAAGCTGCAATGAGCCCTGCATATACACCAACTACTTTGCTTGGAGCCAGGCTGATTAACCAGTGAACTGTCCTCACGAGACAAGAGAGAAAAACCAACTGTGCCACTCTTAGAGAAGAACACCATGTCTGCCCCCAGTGTGGGCATTCATTCGCTAGCATAATCCAATTCAGGAGTAATGTTGTTGACTAAATGACACCAATTTTGGAATCAACCCACATGTAGAATGTACTCGACTACATTGCATTATGAAAATCTGCCTTTATATCAGTGTGGTATACTGCCATTTTTGTTTGCCATGTAGAGCGCATTGCCACAAAACAGGCCAACAAACCACCTAAGCGAAATTGCAGAATATTTAAATATTGAGTGGACATAGGAAAATGGTAAATAATGAATGCTGTTACAAGTATCTTAAAATATTTTTTGATAAGTCATATTAAGGATCTTTAAATTGACATTTTCTTACCCTTAAAAAAATTCACATACTTTCCAGTAAACTTTGCCACAATTTGGTTTATTCACCAAATGTTTCCTTCAAGTTTCCACTGCTCTGTCAGCTGCAATTTGAAGTTTTGTACCTTCAAATATATATAGGAGTAGCATAAGAATTCAAAAATCCGAGGGTGATTAAATTGTCCCAAGTCCTCCGGCCCTATGAGTTTATATTTTTAAATATCAAATGACTTGTACTTTTATCCTATCCAGAAAAATCCTGTGAACTCAATATTATTTCTAAAGCCTCTAGAAAGGAAAAGAGAGTAACAGTAAGAGCTTTCATTATCCATCATTTTATTTTGTAAATTCCTTTCTCCTAACTTGTGTTCCAATTACTCTTAATTTTATCGCCTGAAGCTACTGCCCTCTCTCTCCTTACTGCCAAATGTGGCTACAACTTTTGTGTTTTCTTTCTGAAAAATGACTACTTATCTAGACACTAGGTAGTGCAGCTTCAACTTAGATATGGACACTTGAATGCACTCCCATCCATGCAAAAATGATATAATTTCAGAATGCAGTTTTTAATACTCATCACCATAGCCACAGTGGAATCGCATATTTATTGGTCAAATGTCTTATTGAATCCTGGCATAATGAGACATTTTGGTGCTCTTTTCTTTTCCGTGCCCTGTTTTCTGAAATGTAAAAATTTACAAATATTACAAATTCAATATTTAAAAAAATTATTCTATACTGTATTGTAACTTAGGTTCAAAGTACCTTATTCTGTAGTACTTGATGCCAGGTTTTAATGCACCAAGTACATTTTGTACTTAAGTAACATCCTTCATTGAGCCAATCATCTCCTCAATATCATAGTCCAAATGGATCTCTCTCAACAAGAAGAAGCAACAACCTGTTTTCCTAAACAAAAAACAAAAACTGTAATACCCAGCAGGAGAAAAATTCTTGTAATATCCAGCATGGAACAAAGCAGAATCAAGCTTCAGACTAGAAATGTTTTCTCATAGTCCTTGTTCACCAAGGTGAAAAAAATAAGTAGAAGCAAAGCATATAACAAAGAGTTGTGGACTTGAAATCAGAAGACTGAGAGGATACTCTAGACCTTGTCTCTGTGAAGCTGTGTGACTTCGTGAATCAGTAACGATTCTGAGCTTCACTTTCTCATTCATAGAGTAAATATGTTTTGTTGATCAGTTATGTGCTACTTTGATGCTATAAAAGTAAAACAAAGAAAACAAACTTTCTGCCAAAAGTAACCTGCTATAAATGTTTACAGATGTACAGTAGATTACACATAATGGTCGTTTCGAACCTTTCATTTCTGCAATTTGAAAAAGACATATTCTTGCCAATTAAAGAAACAGGAGAATATACACACTATCTGATTTATGCTTCTAATAACATGTGACAGATAAGAACAACCCCAGTGGTGCAGTGTTGTGCTAATGTTGCCCAATTCAATAATGGGGACCATTCATCTTATTCCAGTGGAATAATGTACAAATACAACACAGGTACAAAAATCTCAAAAGAAAAAACTTAAAAAACTCAGATAATATATTTCTTATTTAATATTATTGCTAAACAGGAAAAAAGTAAAGATATTGTGCAAATGACGAAAAAAAGAAAAAACTTAGATATAAAGACTGGAAGTAAATTATTGAGAGAAGATTCAAATTTCCTATACCATGTTAAAAAAAAATAAGCTAAGAAGGCGACCACTAAAAATGTTTTCATTAAACACGAAATCTCCCCATTGTGTAAATAACTGTAGGGAGAGGTAGTGTTTCTGACTATAACTACCTCCTGCTCAGAATTCTCCTCAGGGCAAGTTTAACATCTTTGTTTCTCAAGCTATAGATTAAAGGGTTCATCATGGGAACCACATTGGTATAAAAGACTGAAGAGATTTTCCCTTCATCCATAGACCCAACAGAAGATGGTTTAAGATACATAAATGCACATGACCCAAAGAACAAGGAAACAGCAATTATGTGGGAACTGCAGGTGCTGAAGGCTTTGGACCTGTCCTCAGTGGAGCTGATGCGGAGGATGCAGGAGAGGATGGAAGCATAAGACACAAAGATGGTGACATTGGGCACAATCACATTCATGACCCCACAATGAAAACCACCAGCTCATTCACATAGGTGCTTGTGCAGGAAAGCTGGAGCAGGGGGAGGATGTCACAAAAATAATGGTTGATGGTGTTTGCATCACAGAAAGTCAGTCTCAGCATGAATCCCGTGTGGATCATAGCACCTGAAAATGCCATCAAATATGAACCAAGCATAAGGCTGGAACACACTCGAGGGGACATGACAACATTATACAGAAGTGGGTTACAGATGGCCACATAGCGATCATAGGCCATTGATGTCAGCACATAGCATTCAGA
>NC_043710.1:89841188-89844726 GCF_006229205.1 Suricata suricatta | reverse complement strand
AGCTGGCCTCTAATGCAGATCAGACGTGGTGTGGTAGAAACCAACTACACTGTTTCTAATCCAAAACTAAGGGACCAGTCTACAAGAAGTTACTGCCAATGTCACAGAGTAAAAGCCACAGATCCACATTAGCCAGTTTTGCCCATGGAGAGGGAACCTAGTGACTCACAGAATGCATTCCTTGACCAGCCCCTGCAACATCTCTAAACATTCCCTGCTCGTGACAGATTTTTCTGCCAATTTCACTTGAGTCTCTGGACTTCAAACCTGGCAAAGAAAGTGGCATATCAAAGATCCTCAGATTTCCATCTCAAAAAAGGAGGACATCATTAAGCTGAAATTCAGAAGCTCACCCATCGAGGGCAGAAAACACTGGGGCTTCCTCATCAGTGTTACTACCCCATTGTCAAGGAAGGGTGAATTCAGGCTTTCAGGATTTGGTTCCTCTGATGACTCAGCCCACACTTGATTGCAGATATGCCCTGGAAGTCTTTAGAACTACAGATCATAATTTCTGATTATGACTTTCAGTTCCCTCAAATAGAAGACAAAAAACAGTCTTTATTAGGATCACTTGGCCACTTGTTAAGGCAAGGAAGATATAATGTGAGTATAACCATAGAATATACTCAGTATTAAACAAGGCAGAGGCTTGCTCAGTGTGCTCCCCAAGGAAAATGTCTAGTGTAATCAGAACCATGGGGATTGTGCATACACCCCAGCCATAATCTGTCTTCAGTACCTTAAGGACTCGATAATTTGTTCATGTTTTCTCTTTGCTGTAGAGGCTGTACAACCCCTCAAAGAAGAGCCAAATTAAACTCCTTTTTCCCATGTTGCAAGATGGAAGCCTTAAGCTCTACTTCTCTATGTGACAAACTGATTCAAACACAATTTATGTACAGATTTCCTTTGTGAAAAAAATCTAGAAACTGGTTAAGAAGGTCCCTTACCCAATTCATGCATGAAACCAGGCCTACTGAAGCTGTTAGGGAAACAGAAGATACTCTCTTTCATAAAACATATCTTGGCATAGCATAAGCGATTGGGACAAGACCCCACAGCTCCCTGCCACTTCCTGGGAACGGGAAGAGATGCACCACACAGCCAAAGCCTCAAGTATTTTTGGAGCTATCCATAGACTATATAGAAGTATATGTAAGACTATATGTAAGTATATATTTACACACATATTACTTATATGTATATGGTAGGGGAGGGGAGGAAGAGTTTAACTCAATAATATGAGAGGGTCCTCTTATTAATAAAAAAGCATCAGGCACTCTGAATATGAAGAGCCAAACTAATGCCATGACAGGCTTCAAATAAGCCTCAGAAACTAGAAGGCCTAAGTTACTGTTTTCCCAGGAGTGACTCAGCAGAGGTGGAAAGAACAAAAGACCCACACCCACCTATTGCCTGAGCAAGCAGCACCCCTAGCCGGGACCAATCATAAGACACCAGAAAGATACCTGACATTCCCGCTACTTTTTAGGCCTTTTTAGTTTTAAATTAGCCAATCACCCTGCGCTGCACCAACCTCTGCCAATGTGCCATCCTATTCTATTGTAATCCCTGCCCCTCACCACACCGTTCACCGCATCCTTCAACCCTACTGTAATAAATATCCTGCTCCACTGGTGATCCAGGCTCTCAGCAGGGATCCACTGAATTGGTGAGATCTGAGAGATGGAGCTTAAGCCGGAATAAACACCCTTTGCTTTGGCATATGTGTCTCGGACTCCCTGGTGGTCTTGGTTTTTGGGGAGCCCGTAATCTGGACATAACAAATATTTCAAATATGTAAAATACAGAATCTCCAAACAGAAAACAATAACTTATGCTAACACAATCGTGAGAGTGTTTTTGGTTTGTTGTTGTTGTTGTTGTTGTTGTTGTGTGTGTGTATATGTTTTGTTTTTGTTTTTTTGCAGCATCTCCTAAATGAGAAATGGAACAGATCACTAGGCACTAAATATATGATGGATCAAAATTAAGGTATACCTGTGAAATTTATATTTTAGGTTTCTTTGTAGCATCTTCTTAGCTTTCCATCACTTGTTTATAATGTTTCTACTATACTGTATAAAATTTGAAACAGCTAGACTAGCTAAATAAGGTAAGGAAAGGGAGATTTTATTATCAAGAATTTTGGACAAAGATATACAGCAAACAAAAAGCTAATAATTCTCTAAATTGAGGTTTAAAGTCTGTCTAAAAACCTCCACAACTGCTTATTATATTACAAAATACCCTTCAGGCACATCCTTGAGCCAGCTCTGGCTCCCATATGAGGAACGTCTGATCATAAATAATTAAGCTGCAAGTAGAAGTTATGATACATTAAAAACATACCAGAAGAATGGAAATCCTAAGTGTAAAGGCAGTGAACAATTACACTTCTGGAAAATAGGACTCAGCAATGTGCCCTAGCACAACCTTCGGTGTCACAATACATGTATTATTAAGTTTTTAATAAATGTTTATTTATATATTCAGAGAGAGAGAGAGAGAGAGAGAGAGAGAGAGAGAGAGAGAGGGACAGAGCACGAGCTGGGGAGGGGCAGAGAGAGAGGGAAACACAGAATCCAAATAGGATCAGATACCAAGATTTCAGCACAGAACCTGATGTGGGGCTTGAACTCATGAACAACAATATCATGACCAGAGATGAAGTCAGACACTCAAATGACTGAACCACCCAAGTGCCCCAGAATGCATGTATTACTGTAAGAGAGGTTCAGTAATCTGATGTTCAAGTTACTTGGGTATTGGTTGTCCTACTGATGACATACTAATAGGAAAATTTTGATAGATCATAAATTCCCTAATGGATTAGAACATAACTCATGATAAAAGAAAGGAGGAACACTTGGTCCAATGATATGCATAAGGTATCTTTTGCCAGAAAAAAATGACTCTAGTTGCTTTTAGGAAAGCAGGCATTTAATTTGTATTAATGTTATTAAGAGACAATAGTTTCTCAAGTCCAAGTGGTATGTCCTAGTTGTGACAGATGAGAAGGTAGTTGAGTCTACCTATATTATATGTGTATGTATATGCTGTGTATAATGTTTTAATTTCCTCTACTCCATTTCACTTCGTAAAACCTCAAGTTTCATAAGTACCAACAACTTGCACCATACTTCTCTGTGTTCTCGAACATGCCAGGAGTAACTTTAGCATTGTCCAGTATTCCTTCCTAAAAGGAATTTTTTCCAAATTTTTAAACATCACCTTCTCAATGAATTAGGATCCATGTCCAATTTACCTTTGTATTTTCAATATTTAACACGTTTCCTGATGTAGGATTTTTCCTCCCTTTGGATTGCCTCTTCTTAAGGGCCAGGTGGCTGGGATATGGCTACTATGAATCAGCCTCTAGAAAGCAAGTTTCTTCAGCCATTTTGATCTTATTTTTGTGTACGGTGTAAGAAAGTGGTCTAGTTTCATTCTTCTACATGTTGCTGTCCAATTTTCCCAGCACCACCTGCTAAAGAGGCAGTCTTTTCTCCATTGGATACTCTTTCCTGCTTTG
>NC_043710.1:89792598-89841088 GCF_006229205.1 Suricata suricatta | reverse complement strand
GGGAGAGAGAGTTGGGGAGAGAGAGGGATGCAGAACTTGAGAGACTATTGAAAGCTGAGAATGAACTGAGGGTTGGGGGGGAGGGGGGAGGGGGGAAGACAGGTGGTGGTGATGGTGGTGGGCACTTGAGGGGAAGAGCACTGGGTGTTGTATGGAAAACAATTTGACAATAAAATATTATGGAAAAAAAAAAAAGAAAGCAAGTTTCTTTTGACTGAGTCTAAACTGACTCTAAAATATTCTATTTGAACGGTCTGCTTAGGAGCTGCTATTTCAATAAATAAAATTTTTATTTTAAAATGAGAGAAGATTTATGGCCCTAAAACTGGTGGAGTTCATGGAGGAACACAACACACCTGCCTCTTCATTTCCCACTAAGCAGAGCGGCTCTTCAATATATATATATATATATATATATATATATATATTCTTTTAATTCCCAATTCAATTTCCCATTTATTTTGATAAAGTATTTGTAATCTATTGTATCTCAGGAAATTTATTTTATTTAAAAAAATTTTTAATGTTTACTTGTTTATTTTGAGAAGGGGAGGGACAGAGAGAGGGAGAGAGAGAATCCCATGCAGGCTCTATGCTGTCAGTACTGAGCTTGACATGTGGTTCATCTCACAAACTGTGATGTCATGACTGAGCCGAAATATAAGTTGCACGCTTTACTACCTGAGCCACCCAGGTGCCCTCAGGGCATTAACCTAAAAAAAGAATTCTAAATTTAGACATGGTTCTAGCTTTAGGTTTCTCAGTTAAAATTTGGACAGCAATTCTAAGTCAAAGTTAAGTAGGGGGAAAGTGAAATGAAGCAATGGCCTAGATACGAAAACTCAGGTTATCAATAAAAGAGGAAGATTGTTAAATTTAGTGGTGTTTAAGTAAAACTAAATACTAAACTCATATTTGCAACTGTATCACTGCATAGCTGACCAAGTTTACCAATCCTTATCTGTTTGAATAAAATCATATATTCTGATTAAGGAGAAAACTCCTGTCTTAAATCTCAGTACTCATGAGTCTCAGTACTTACTTGAAGCTTCCAATTAATTCTATGTGCAAAGGAAAAAAATAATCTGAAAGAAAAATCAGGAAGCCACTTTATTAAATCTCTAGTGAACTGGCATCAAACACCACTATCCTGTAACTCACTACAACCACAAGATGCGCCATACCAAGTGTTCTGCCCTAATTATTGTAATGAATTAGATAAGCACCAATGAGGTACTAGAAACTGATCAACTAACAATTAACAAAGTAATTATTACCTCTAGAGATCTTATACTTTAGTAAGGGATGGGGGTATTTTCTGGGAAGAGATGCCAGGATATTCTTCACTGAAACTCAGGTCTCTTCAATCAAATTTCCAGTCACTGAAGCTCACTTGATTGAATGATAAAACCAGATAAAACATTTAGATTTTGATATGTTGGTCTGAGTATAGTCACCAATGCTATTTTGGAAATATATGATTGTCATATATTTGGTCATCAATGTCATATGTTGGTCTGAGTACAGTGATCAATGCATTTTGGAAATATATCTATTTAAAGTATGTCGAGCAGTTTTTCATAAGTCTGCATGTACATGTGTGTGGATATGTATATATGACTTGTGCTTAGAAATGTCAGGACATGTCTGGCAAAGTCTCCACAAATGTCAGGACCATATCTAGCTAACCCGTAAGAATGAAAATGTACATCTGTTTCCTGGGTATCTAATACAACAACATTTTAATCTGATGAGTCTGGCTGATAGCACTTGGTTTTCTGATTGAACAGACCAGGCCAGTTTATTGAGACCCTCAGATTGCTAGGTCACCTGCATCCAACATTCTCACTGAGAATGTATGTATCTACTCTTCTCAGAGGGGTGAAAAGGTGTAAAGTCTTACTTAACTCCATTTTCTTCCTTGTGCCTGGAAAACAGTTGTACCAAGTAGTAAAACATGGTTTTGTTTTACCCATACTTTTTGAGTGTGTGCTCTATGCAAAGAACCACGTGTTTAAGGGGAGAAAATATCCAATTTATTGGGATTGACAAATGAAGGTTAAAAGCATTTATAGTACAATATGATACATGCTGCAGCAGAACCAAACACAAATGGAATTCAGCCAAAGAAGGGAACCTTCACTTAGTCTTCCAGAATCAAAAATGCTCTGAAAAAGTAAGGCCAGAGGGAAAAATGATAGGAAATAACAAGAGGTAGTGATTTCAGGCAGGGGAACAAGTATGACCAAAGGTCAAAGGTACATCAGCTACAGTACCAATTTTCAAAGATGGGAAAGTAGTCTATAATTACTTACCTAATACTTAGAATTCTACTCAGTTTTTATGAGCTACCACTCCAAACCTCAGTTTCAATAAACTCGATTCACAATTCATTGCTACAAATATCTACAAATTGAGCTTTCTTTGAAGAGTATGAAGGATTTTCAAAATTTAGGGACGAATTAAGTGCTTTTTGTGTGTGTGACTGGATATTAGAAGATTCTTGCCTAAGTGAATGAAAGAGCAAAGGAGAAAAACACCATCAAATCATGGTTTGAATAGACCTTTATGAACTTGGGAAATTTAATTCATACAATCAAGACAGATTTCTGTTCACATTGCCTAATCTCAATATAGGTGGGGAGAGAGTAGTGGTTTTGGGCCCTTATTTTGCACAAATGTCCCATCAGTTCGTTTTTCATGTTTCTTTCCCTTCATCATTCCTAGCAATAACTGCCAAACTATTCATTGTAACCATCTTTTCATCATCACATTGTACTGTCACTTTTAGAAGCCAAATAATTTATACTGAATTCATCATGAGTCCAAATAGCAACTTATTTTCAGAATGATAAATCCCATCTAGAGCATAACATACAAAGACCAAGGGTCAAACACTTATTCACTCTCCACTTTACTTAACTGAATATAACCAAGTAGAGCAGACTACCACCTTTACATTCAGGTCTACCGGATGTCCAGGAACAGTGCTGACCCAGGCAGGTGAGATTATAAAATGGACTCACCTTATACACCGAGACTCAACACAAAGTTACTTATTGTTGAATGACCTCAGAACTTGAATTACAATTGTGATACCAATTCTGATTTGATCAGTATGCTTTCTAAATCTTACGATGACTGAGGCAGTCTTTTCTCTATGCCTAAATACTGCCATATTTCTATATTTTCAAATAGTTTTCATTACCGGTATATCTAAAGAAATTCTTTAAGGAAAGACTTTATGAAGAAAGTAGACAGGATTTAGAAAGGGAAGTTATATAATATGGAATGAGAGCTATACCCTCTTTACCACACCACTAACCTCAGCATAATGACACATAACATACTATAAAACCCATGAAATGAGATTGTACATTGACTTTCTTGCTTCCACAAACACAGAAATTCGTCATTGGGTTTATAAAAAGAATGGTCTCTGTCCTGACATGGTCTACATTGTTCTGTAAGTGCTATTCTACATATGGTGGTTCTTTTAATGGGAGCTGTTGTGTGTTCAGAAGGCATCCCAAGAGTTTATTCTCATTTTCTGCTAATGGACTATTGCAATGCTTGGCTTAAGAGGGGCTTTCATCAACTTATGTAATCTCAATTGACTGTGAAATTTAGCTTAAATACTTAAAAAAGTCTATAAGACTAACACCAAAAGATACAAGACAAAGAAGAGAACCCTCACCTACTCCTAGGGATTCAGTAAATTTTACTTCACTAATGATTACAAAGTGTAAAGCTTATAAGCACCAAGCAGATGTAAGAATATAGTATTGCCAGCACACTAGAGATCTCTTTTCTCCCTATTTGATAGTAGCTCTGTCTCTTCTTTCATTTTCCATTTTGATTGTTTGCCAATCATTCTATGGCTTTTCTTTACAACGTTATCATCAAATAGAGCCTCACCATCATATGCACCCAGTCCACAGAAGGCCAGGAGAATGGAAAAGGTGACTTTGTCTCTGGAATGGTAGCCATCATGTCTAGAACTCAGTACATGCCACTCCTCACTGCAAGAAGGGAACTGTATCCTCATCCATTACTGTATGGTCTGGAAGAAGAGATGAATGGCAAGCAATCTCAGCCAACTGGGCCAATCATAGCCGTGCCTACCAAATATCACTGATGTGCAGACTGACTAAGACAATGAATGTGTGATCTTACTGTGGAGACTGGGACCTGGTAAACACTTAATGACAATGATTATTGCAGGTTATATGTGCTTCATGTGTTTCCATTTATTGTATTGACCTATATTAAAGAAGAATACAGTCACATTCCCAAAATTAGGCAATAGAGCTGCCATAGTTAAAATATGAATGATGCTTTCTGGTCATTTGGCTTATTTTCTGTATAATAATAATTATAACACCCAATATTTAGAATCAAAATATCCAGGTCCTAGTCCCAGCTATTCCACTTATTAGTTATGATTTGCAACGAGCCATGAACATCTCTGAGTAATAGTCCCATCAATGTAATGGGATCTGGGTCCTCTTCCTTCTTTACCTCCAAGTTCTTCCCTGAGGAACACAGAGACTGACAGACACAACACACAGAGAACACTGAAACAGCTCAGCCTTCCTAACAGCAAGCATAGAACCCTGCATAGATCTTTATTTTTTAAGTGGGTCTATTCAACCTTACATCCAGGAGAGACGTTACATAGCACACACAAGTGATTCCATCAGCTACCCTCCTCACTGAAAACACAAAATTCACACACTGAGTAAGGATTGAGTTTTTAAAGATGTAAGGAAGCCCTGCATATACACTAACTACTTTGCTTGAAGCCAGGCTGATTATACAGTGAACTGCCCTTGTGCCAGAGAGAAAAACCAACTGTGCCACTTGTAGAGAAAAACACCATGTCTGTCCCCTGTGTGGGCATTTGTTAACATAATCCAATTCAGGAGTAATGTTGTTGACTAAATGAGACCAATTTTGGAATCTATCCACATGTAGAATGTAACTCGACTACGTTGCATCATGAAAATCTACCTTTATGTCAGTGTGGTATAGTGACATTTTTGTTTGCCACGTAGAGCACATTGCCACACAACAGGCCAAAAAACCACCTAAGCTAAATTTCAAAATATTTAAATATCAAGTGGAGATAGGAAAATGGGAAATAATGAATGTTGTTAGAAGTATCTTTAAATATACTGCCTTTGATAAGTCATATTAAGGTTCTTTAAATTGACATTTTCTTATCTTAAAAAAAAATCCACATTCTTTCCAGTAAACTTTGCCACAATTTGGTTTATTCACCAAATGTTTCCTTCAAGTTTCCACTGCTCTGTCAGCTGCAATTTGAAGTTTTGTACCTTGAAATAAGAGTAGCATATAGACCCAAAAACCAGATGTGATTAAATTGTTCCCAGTCCTCCAGCCCTGTGAGTTTATATTTTAAATATCAAATGACTATCCTATCCAGAGAAATCCTGTGAACTCAATAATATTTCTAGAGTCTTCCAGAAAAGAAAGGAGAGTCACATTTCATTATCCATCATTTTCTTTTATAAATTCCTTTCTCCTAACTTGAGTTCCAATTACTCTTAATTTTATCTCTTGATGCTACTGCCCTCTCTCTCCCTATTGCCAAATGTGTCTACAGCTTTCTTGTCTTCATTCTGAAAATGACTATTCATCTAGTCACTGTGCATTATAATTCTACCTTAGATATGAACACTAGAATATATTCACAGTCCTGTGAGAAATGATATAATATCAGAATGCAGTTTCTAATACTCATGACTGTAGCCACAGAGGTATTACTTATTTCCTGGTCATATGTCTTATTGAATCCTGGCCTAATGAGTCATTTTGTGTTCTTTTCTCTTCTATGCCCTGTTTCATGAAACATAAAAACTTACAAATATTACAAATTCAGTATTTTAAAAATTTGTTCTACACTGTATTGCACCTTAAGTTCATTGTACCTTATTCTGTAGTATTTGATGCCAGTATTTGATGTACCAAAACACTTTGTACATAAGTAACATCCTTATTTGATCCAATCATCTCCCCCAATATAGTAGCCCAAAGATTGGCTCTTTCTCAAAAAGAAGAAGCAACAACCTGTTTTCCTCAACAAAAAACAAAAAGTGTAAACCCACCAGGAGAGAAATTCATGCAATACCCAGCATGGAACAAAGCAGAATCAACCTTCAGACAAAAATCTTTTCTCATAGTCCTTGTTTACCAAAGTGAAAAAAAATAAAGTAGAAGCAACGCATATGACAAAGAGCTGTAGACTTGAAATCAGAAGACTGGGAGGATACTCTAGACCTTTGTCTCTGTGAAGCTGTGTGACTTTATGTGAATCATTAGCTATTCTGAGCTTCACTTTTCCATTCATAGGGTAAGTATGTTTTGTTGATCAATTATGTGCTACTTTGACTCTATAAAAGTAGAAACAAAGAAAACAAACTTTCTCCCAAAAGAAGCCTGCTATAAAATGTATAAAATTACAGATGTACAGTAGATTACACATAATAGGCTTACAGAAACCTTCCATTTCTGCCATTTGAAAAAGACATATTCTTGCCCATCAGAGTAAAGACACAGGAGTATATACGCGTTATCTGATTTATGCTTCTAATAGCATGTGATACATAAGAACAACCCCAATGGTGCAGTGTCACGTGTTGTTGCCCAATTCAGTAATCTGGAGACCATTCCTCTTTTTCTAGTGGAACAGGGTACAAACACAACACAGGTACAGAAAGCTCAAAATGAAAAACTTTAAAAACTCAGATAAACCATTACTTGTTAAATACTGTTGCTAAACAGGAGCAAAGTAAAGATATTGTGCAAATGATGAAAAAAAGAAAAGACTTAGTTATAAATACTGGAAGTAAATTGTTGAGAGAAGATTCAAATTTCCGTTATATGTTAGGGGTAAAAATAGGCTAAGAAGGCGACCACTAAAAATGTTTTCATTAAACACGAAATCTCCCTGTTGTGTAACTAACTGTAGAGAGAGGTAGTGTTTCTGACTATAACTACCTCCTGCTCAGGATTCTCCTCAGGGCAAGTTTAACATCTTTGTTTCTCAAGCTATAGATTAAAGGGTTCATCATGGGAACCACATTGGTATAAAAGACAGAAGAGATTTTGCCCTCATCCATAGACCCAGCAGAAGATGGTTTGAGATACATAAATGCAAATGATCCAAAGAACAAGGAAACAGCAATTATGTGGGAACTGCAGGTGCTGAAGGCTTTGGACCTGCCCTCAGTGGAGCTGATGCGGAGGATGCTGGAGAGGATGGAAGCATAAGACACAAAGATGGTGACACTGGGCACAATGATGTTGATGCCACCCACAGTGAAAACTACCAGCTCATTCACATAGGTGCTTGTGCAGGAAAGCTGGAGCAGGGGGAGGATGTCACAAAAATAATGGTTAATGGTGTTTGCATCACAGAAAGTCAGTCTCAGCATGAATCCCGTGTGGGTCATAGCACCTGAAAATGCTATCAAATATGAACCAAGCATAAGGCTGGAACACACTCGAGGGGACATGACAACATTATACAGAAGTGGGTTACAGATGGCCACATAGCGATCATAGGCCATTGATGTCAGCACATAACATTCAGAAATAGCAAAGAAACAGAAAAAGTAGAACTGGGTCATGCACCCCTGGTAGGAGATAATATTCTTCATTGATACAAAGTTAATCAGCATTTTGGGTGTGAACACAGAAGCATAACAGAAGTCTATGAAGGACAGATTGAAAAGGAAAAAGTACATGGGGGTGTGCAGATGTGAATTCAGCCCAATTAGAGCTATCAAACTCAAATTTCCCAACACAGTGACCACATACATGACTAGAAACAGGCAGAACAGGGGGAGCTGGAGATCTGGTAGGTCGGTTAGCCCCAACAGAATAAATTCTGTCACAAAAGAACCATTTCCAGGATCCATTCTTCTCTAAGGGGATCTGTGAGCACAGAAGGAAAAAATTACTCAGAGAACCACTCAGCTTTCCCCACCATATCTCCTCTACTAAGTGCAGCATATGTACGTAGAAGGTCTGAGACTATCACAAACTGGACCCATAGATTCCATTGCCTTTATCATGATACTGAGTGGCTCAGACTTCCCCTTATTATTTCATAAGTAACAATGAATGTCAAACCTTACCCTACAGAGTCAAGAGTCATGTTGCCAAATGTAAACATAACTGTCAGAAATACCTTCTCCCTTGGGGAGAAGTTTGCATGAGGAATCAATTATCCTTTCTTCTCATTTCATTCATTTAAGCCCTCTCTTCACCAGTAAAATTTGAAGCTGAGGCCAGGAGCTGGCCTCTAGTGCAGATCAGACTTGGTGTGGTAGAAATCAACTACACTGTTTCTAATCCAAAACTAAAGACCAGTCTATTAGAAGTTACTGCCAGAGTAAAAGCCACAGATCTGGAGTAGCAAATTTTGCCCATGGAGAGGGAACCTAGTGACTCACAGAATGCATTCCTTGACCAGCCCCTGCAACATCTCTAAACATTCCCTGCTCCTCACAGATTTTTCTGCCAATTTCACTTGTGTCTCTGGACTGGAAACTTGGCAAAGAAAGTGGCATATCTTAGATCCTCAGATTTCCATCTCAAAAAAGGAGGACATCATTAAGCTGAAATTCAGAAGCTCACCCACATCAGGCCAGAAAACACTGGGGCTTCTTCATCATTGTTATTACTCCATTGTCAAGGAAGGGCGAATTCAGGCTTTCAGGATTTGGTTTCTCTGATTCAAGGCAACTCAGCCCACATTTGATTGCAGATATGCCCTGGAAGTCTTTTAGAACTACAGATCATAAGTTCTGATTATGACTTTCAGTTCCCTCAAATAGAAGATAAAAACAGTCTTTATTATGATCACTTTGCCAATTGGTAAGCCACTGAAGATTTAATGTGAGTGTGACTATATAATGTACTCAGTTATAAACAAGGCAGAAGCTTGCTCAGTGTGTTCCCCAAGGAAAATTTCTAAGTGTAATCAGAAACCATGGGGATCGTATATACATCCCAGACCATAAAATGTCTTCAGTACCTTAAGGACTCAATAATTTGCTCATTTTCTCTTTCCTGTAGGGGCTGTACAACCTCTGAAAGAAGACCCAAAAATAAGCTCTCATTTCCCATTTTGCAAGATGGAAGCCTTAAGCTCTACTTCTCTACATGACACACTGATTCAAAAACAATTTATGTATAGATTTCCTTTGTAAAAAAACAAAAAACAAAAAACAAAAACCCCTAGAAACTGGTTAACAAGGTCCCTTACCTAATTCATGCATGAAACCAGGCATATTGAAGCTGTTAGGGAAATGCAAGATACCCTCTTTCATAATACATATAGCACATGTGATTGGGAAAAACCCCACAGCTCCCCGCTTCTCCCTGGGATAGGAAAGAGGTGCACCAGACATACAAAGCCTCAATTTTTTTGGAGCTATCCTTAAGACTAGCTTCTGTAAGGCAGGTCTCAGAAAGGTGAGGGGCGATGGGACATATGTTAGGTGCACAGGTGACAGAGGACAAAGACAGCAGTTTGGGGTAGAACTCACAATCACCATCTGCCCCCACTTACACAGCCCCCTGCTGACCCAGCCCAGAGCTAGTATTAAAGAACTCTTCCTCTAACTGTATATCTAATGACCCAACTTATTGGGGGGCTGCCTGAGGAGCTGACTTGAGTCTTGCTGTTTTAGAGTGCTCATGGGAGCTGACATACTCTAGAAGCGATGAAGCAAAAAGAACAAAGGAAGTAGAATAGACTGACATGAAGAGTAAGAGGTTACTACCATCTGGCCAGGCTTTGTCTGTGGGTCTTCTAGTACAAGGCCAGACCATGAAGGTTAGGATAGGTGGACATTTTGTATCATGTCCAGACACAAGCCCAGAGAGTCTAAGTACTTCCCAGAAAGGATTACATAAATCTCCACAAACTTTCCCTAATGAAATGGAAATATATCATTTATCTCACATAGAATTCAAAATAGCTATCATAAAAATGGTCACTGCAGTCAGAGAGCAATACAGGAATAAAGTAAGAATGTCAACGAAGAGGAAGAAAACTCTAAAGAAAACCAAGCAGAAATATGTAACTGAAGAAAAAAATCACTAAGGTGGAAAAATTACTAGAGAGCAGACAAGGTCACACAAAAGAAAGTAACATAAAACTAAAAAAAAAGGTAATGTGAAGTTATTCATCAAAGTATCAAAATGAAGAAATAATGAAAAATAGTAAAGAAAATAAGAGAATTATTGGAGTATACCAGATGGACCAATATATGTATTTTAGGGATAAAAAAAAAAGAGAGAGAGATGACAAATAACCTTAAATATTTCTCAAAGGGAAAATGGCTTAAAAACTGTTGGGGCCCAGTAGGCCAAAAAACCTCCCACAGAGCGACCTTTGATGGCACTGCCTCCGGGGCCACAGAACTATTTGGGAAGTTGCAGAACAAGTCTAAAGACTGTGAAACAACATTTGGCCTCCTGGGCTGCACATGTGGCTTCTGTTTATCCTGTCTATGATTTTCTCGTTGCTTTGCAAAAGCAAAAAGGCATATACCTTTAAGTTTTGAATCAACTTGGGTCAGTTAGTGGAGCCAGCTTTCCCTTACATTATTTCTGTTCCCAGCTCATTGCCTGCTGTTGGGGCAAATGCAATTCTCTGTCTAAAATTAACTCCTTAAATGATAAGCATCTTGCCCAGACATAGTTGCTAAAGGGCCTTGAAGAAAAGAAAATTCTTTGAGAGACAGACTCCCTCATTCCTGTTTTTTTACTTCTGTTCTCACGGCTGTTCTCTCTTCTGTGATAAAAAATGATCCTTCCCAGAACATGTTTTTACTCTTTCAAGGACCATAAACAATGTAATCATTAAAGAAAAAAAAATGTGTAATCCCCTATGGCATAAAAGACGCTGACTTTCTTAGTAAAGTGTGGCTTTACCACCATTCACGTTGTCTGTCTTCTTTCTTATAGATCTTGCGCCGACACCAACCCCCTACTCAGGGATCCTTCGACTGGGGTGTGTGGGTTGATCCCCCGCAAAAAAACCCCAAATATGTAGAAAGAAATGAACATCCAGATCCAAGAGGCAAAAATGATTCCCCCACGCACCCCGCCAAAAAAGATGACTTCAAAGAAATCCACCTGGACACAGTATATTCAAATTACTGAAAAGTCAAAGACAAAGAGAATTTTAAAAGCACTAAGAGAAATGTAACTTATCCCATACAGTGAAACCCTCATAAGAATGTCAGTGAATTTTCCAACAGAATTAAATGAATTTCAGCAGAAATCTTGCAGGTCAGAAGGGAGAGGGAAGATCTATTCAGTGTGCTGAAAGAAAAAATAAAGGTCAATGAAGAATACTGTAAATAGTAAAAGTATCTTTCCAAAAGAAGGAGAAAGAGAAAATTTTTCTCAAACAATAGCTGAAAAGATTCATCACCACTAAACCTGACTTAAAAGAAATACTAAAAGGAGTTCTTCAAGTTGGAAAGAAAGGACACTAGGGGCACCTGGGTGGCTCAGTCAGTTAAAGCATATGACTCTTGATTTTGGCTCAGGTCATGATCGCATGGTTCCTGAGTTTGAGGCCTGCACTGACAGTGTGGAGCCTGCTTGGGATTCTCTTCTTCCTCTCTTTCTGCCCTTCCCCTGCGCTCTCCCCGCCCCCCGTCTGTCTTTCTGTCTCTCTCATTCTCTTTCCCTCTCTTTCAAAATAAACATTTTTTAAAAAAGAGAAATGAAAGGACATAAACAATATCACATTAGCCTAAGAATATCTAAAATAAATTGATAAACATATAGAGCAGTACAGAGTACTGTATTATAAAATGATGGGTAAATTTCTTTCAATTTTGATACAAAAGTTAGAAGACAAAAGTATTTAAAAAGCTATAACTAAAATTTTAATAGACACAAAATACATGTATATATTCAAAGACCTATCTTTAAATGACAAAAGCAAGATGTCAGAAATATTTCCTTAAATCAAGGCTACAGCCCCTGTCAATGTATTTGAGCATATGAACAAATAGGAAAATATGTAAGAATGTATGTTAGGCTTACACATGTTTACTAAAGGGGAACTCTAGTATGATAAACATCTATATTAAAAAAGAAGAGAGACTCAAACCTACTCCCTGGCTTTATACCTCAAGGAACTGGAAAGAAAAGGACAAAACCAGATATACATCAAATAGAAAATAGAAAATCATAGTAAAATCAATGAAAATAAGAGCTGTTTTAAAAGGTAAAATTGACAAGCCTTTAGCAAGTCTAAATAAGAAGGCAGAGACAGATGCTTGGGTGGCTAAGTCAGACTCTGGCTCAGGTCATGATCTCCCAGTTTGTGCATTTGAACCCCACATTGGGCTCTGTGCTAACAGCTCAGAGGTTGGAGCCTGCATTGGATTCTGTATCTCCCTCTCTCTCTGCCCCTCTGCCCTCTCCCTCTTTCTGTCTCTCTCTCTCCTTCAAAAATAAATAAACATTAAAAAAAAAGAGAAGACTCAGATAAGTGAAATAAGAAATGAAAGAGGAGACAATACAACAGATGCCACAGCAAGAAAAAGAAAAGAATAAGATTATATGAACATTTATACACCAAAAAGTGGATTATCTCGAAGAAATGTTTAAATTCCTAGAAACATACAGCCTACCAAAAATGAATCATGAATACATAGAAATTCCAAACAGAACTGTCAGTGGTATGGTGATTAGATCAATATTCTAAACTCTTCCAACAATAAAAATCCAAGCTTCAAGCACAAATTCTACCAAATATTTAATGAAGAAGTAACACAATCCTTCTCAATTCTCCCATAACAGTAAAGAACTGGGTAGACTTTCAAATCCATTTTATGAGGCCAGCATTACCCTGATATCAAATTCAGACAAAGACACTACAAGAAAATTCCAAGTTAGTGTGATGAATTCTGAATTCTTATTATTTGAAGAAATACATAAGCATTATTTGCACACACACTTATATTTAGTATGGGAGAAGGGCATCATTTGTTTACTCATATAGAGGGGATTCTCTCAGTAGTAAAAAAGCGTTAGACTCTGAATTTCTCCAAATGTGTACACTGCTCAAAATAAGTGGCTCCAAACATAAAAGAAAGATTTGTCGCAAAGCCTGAGAGACTATTGAAGGAGGATTGAAGAAGGAGGGGGTGGGGGAAGGGATGTGGTGGTAACGGAGGAGGGCACTTGTGGGGAAGAGCACTGGGTGTTATATGGAAACCAATTTGACAATAAACTATTAAAAAATAAACATTCCTGGAAAAAAAAAGAATGATTTGTGTACCCACAATTATGGATTTTTTTTCCGTGACAATTCTAAAGGGAGATAGATGGAAAAGATCACTTAGGCATTGTGCTAGCTTTTGGGGCTGCAATGAAATATCCTTGGATTTAGTGGCTTATAAACAAGTGAAATGTATTTCGCATAGCTCTGGAATCCGGGAAGTCCAAGATCAAGGCACGAGGATATTCCATTCTGATGAGGTACCTCTTCCTGGTTCATAGACCACTCTATTCTTGCTCTGTCCTCACATGACCAAAGGAAAAAGGGAACTCCCGATATCTCTTTTATACGGGCACTGTTCCCATTCTAGAAGGCTCCACTCTTATAACCCAATCAACTACCAAGTTCTTACTTCCTAATACCATCACACTAAGGACTAAGTCTCAACATAGGAATTTGAGGAAGCCACAAACATTCAGTCTATAGCGGACTTCACTTTATTTATTTGATTCCTCATCTGCATTTTATATTCATGCTTTATATGACAATGAAATATTTGTTTTTGTTTCAATTATACTTGCTTCTTATTTCTTTTATTTTTATTTCTTTCTAAAACTTTTAATATAGTTTATTGTCAAGTTGGTTTCCATACAACACCCAGTGCTCATCCCAACAAGTGCCCTCCTCAATGCCCATCACCTATTTTCCCCTCTCCCCCTCCCCCCATCAACCCTCAGTTTAGCAGACTTCACTTTAAAGATCTTTCTTCATTTTCTATATCTATGATCTAAGGTCTGTATCTATGGCCCATGTTTAGGATCTTTCCAACATAGCACATATGATTTTGAAACTTCTATACTCACAAAATTAGGCTTGAGGCAGGGCGGGGGGGGGGCAGAATTCAAGATGCAATATTTTGGAAAATATCCAAGGTAAAAAGTTGATTATTAATTACATGAAATAAGGTTAGAAATCCTGCTAGAAGACTCTACTAACTGTTTGTGGTATTAAAAAGAAAACACAACCCTCTTTTCATGGGCACCCTTATAAAAACCAAAGCTCCCCATCTGGAAGACAGTATAACTATAAAACTGCAAATAGAAGTTATGATTAAGAGCTGGCTGGACTGACTTTGTTTTTCTCTTGGAACCTGAGTAAAAATGAAGAGTCAGAAAAAGGACCTGCCAATTCATGACTTGTATGACCAGTGTGTTTAATTCCTATCCCCTGTTCAAGTGGCCATGATTGAGAGCTGCTCTTTCCCATACCCAAACATTGTGACAATATAACGTTTATGAGCAGATCAAAAGTATCAAAATCTTGGTGTAAAGGGAATGAACAATTGCATTTCTGGACAATAGAATGCATAAGTGACCCCACAACATGACAGCACTTGTATTATTCAAAGAGAAGCTCAGCAATCTGGAGTTTACCCTATTTTGGATACCAACTGTCCTATCAATGACCCAATGTGGTCCAAGTGGGTCCCTATCAATTGGAAATTAATGTTTGAGCAACAACCTAAGTAAACAGCTCCATCTGATGGGGACTTTTATCTTAGAGAACATTCAAATCAATTTAAAAGAAAAAAATTGCTATAAGACATATCCCAAGAGGGCTTTAATAATACTTTTTCTTCTTTGTTTCCAAGTTTTTATTTAATTTCTAGTTAGTTAACATAGAGTTATTTACAGTGAACATACAGTAAATTTAGTTTCAGGTGTAGAATTTAGTGATTCAATACTTACATATGATACCTGGTGCTTATCACAATTGCCCTCCTTAATCCCCATCAATTATTAAACCATCTCCCTGCTCACCTCCACTCTGGTAACCATCAGTTTTGTTCTCTATAATTAAGAGTCTGTTTCTTGGTTGCCCTCTTTTTTTTTTCCTGATAAGTTCATTTGTTTTGTTTCTTAAATTTCACATGAGTGAATATTTTTAGAAGCCAAATTGAGGGGAACCTGGGTAGTTCAGTTGGTTAGGATTCCAACTCTTGATTTCAGCTTAGGTCATGATATCATGGTTTGTGGTATTGAGCCCCCCACATCAGGTGAACAGCACAGAGCCTCCTTGGGATTCTCTCCCTCTCTCTCTGTTCCTCCTCTGTTCTCTCTCTCTCTCTCTCTTTCTCTCTCTCTCTCTTGCTCTCAAAATAAATGGATAAACTTAAAAAAAAGTCAAATTAAGATCCTTGAAATACATATATATATATATATATATACACACACACACACATATATATTAGTCTCACTTTTAAAATTGCAAAATAATACTATATATTTTAATACGGTGGAAGAAAAATTTGATAACTATTTTACATTCCCCTTTCACTTCCCTTTATCTCAGTATGAGAAGAATTTTGAATTTATTTTCTTCAAGATTTATTGAGATGTAATTGACATATAACTGTGTAGCTTTAAGGTGTACAATGTGTTTACTTGATAAATGAATATTGCCATATGATTACCATAGACATTTTTTTTGTGGTGAGAACTTTTAAGACCTACTTTCTCAGTAAATTTCAAGTATGCAGCATACATATAATGGAATACTATTCAGCCATGAGAAATAACAAAACTCTGCCATTTACCACACCCTAGATGGTCTTACAGGAAATTTCCTAAGTGAAATAAATCAGCCAGAGAAAGACAAATACTGTATGATATCACTTGTATGTAGAATCTAAAAGAGCCAGATGTGGGGTACCTGGGTGGCTCCATAGGTTAAGCATCCAACTCTTGATTTCAGCTCATGATCCCAGGGTTGTGAGTTCAAACCCCAACTCAAGCTCTGTACGAACAGCTCAGAGCCTGCTTGAGATTCTTTCCTCCCTCTCACCTGCCCCTTCCCCACGTGTGTGCTCTCTCTCAAAATAGATAAATAAACATTTTAAAATAATTTTAAAAATTAAAAAGCCAGACTCATAGACAGAGTCAAAAGGTGGTTACCAGGAGCTGGGGGGTAGGGGAACTGGGGTGATGTTGGTCAAATAGTACAAACTTCCAATGAGAAGATGAATGAATTCTAGAAATATGATGCATGGCATTGTGGTTATAGATAGTATTTAGATTATTTAGATGAGTGTTAAGAGCTAAAAGAAGCAGTTGTTTAAATAATAAATTCAAGGAGAGAAAAAAATTTAAGGCTGCTCCTTATTCCCTCCTTCTTCGATCTTATGGCTCTAGGTAATAAAAATTAATCCATATAGTAGCTTGAAAGCATTCTAAAACCACCACCATCCCTTTGTTTTCAACTGCTAACCAAGGGAAATGAAAAAGCCTAAATGCAAGTGTAATAAAGAACTCAGACAAGTAACAAATGAAAGAAAACCAAAGAACTAGAGTAAGAGATGAATTGATTTCATTTAAATTCATAACAGGTGCATATGTGCACATATTTCAATGAAGAGAGGGAGAAAACAACTCTCACACTGGTAATCACTTGATTTCAGCATGGATGCCAAGATGTCTATGGAGAGCCAAAAATCTCTTCAACAAAGTAGATGTTCACATTTTAAAAAATGAAATTGGACTCCTATCTCACAGAAGAAACAAAATTAAATCCAAATAAGTCATAGATATAAATATAAGAAATAGTATCACAAAACTCATAGAAGAAAATATCTGAGTTAAGTCTCTGTGATCTTGGGTTATGGTTTCTTAAATATGACACCTACAGCAGGTAAGACAAAAGAAGAAATAGATAAATTGGAATTCAACAAAATTATACCACAAAATGCAGTGTATCCACATAATGAAGTATTACATAGCATAAAAAAAAAGTGCCTTTATAATTTACAATGTAGAGGAACTTTGGAAAGATTAAGCCAAGTAAGAAAAGCCAGTCACAAAAGACCACATATTATATGATTCAATTTGCATGCAATACACAGAGTATTTAAACCTATAAAGACAGAAATTAGATTGGTGGATGCCTAGGTTGGGTGAGAAAGAGCTATGGGAGTGCTAGAAAGGCCCCAAAATATATTGTGGCAATGGCTGCACAACTCTGTGAGTAAAGCATAAACTGTGTAAATGTATAGATCATATCAATAATGCTGCTACCAGAAAGATAATACTAAACTCTAAAAAAAAAGATGATCTTGATTCCCTTGCCTTTGGGGATGTGATGAATGAATAAAGAAGATGTGGTATATATACAATGGAATACTACATGGCAATGAGAAAGAATGAAATATGGCCATTTGTAGCAAAGTGGATGGACCTCCAGGGTGTCATGCTAAGTGAAATAAGTCAGGCAGAGAAGGACAGATACCATATGTTTTCACTCATAGGTCTAACAGGATAAACCTAACAGGGGACCATGGGAAAGGGAAAGGGTGGGGAAGAGTTAGGGAGAAGGAGTGAGGCAAATCATGAGAGACTCTTAAATACTGAAAACAAACTGAGGGCTGAAGAGGCAGGGGGGAAGGGGAAGGGGAGTGATGGTTATGAAGAGGGGCACTTGTGGGGAAGAGCGCTGGGTGTTATATGGAAACCAACTTGGTAATAAACTATTTAAAAAATAAATTAAATAAATAAAAAAGATGAAAAATAATCAGAAAACATTTTGAAGTGAATTAAAATAAAAACTTAGCAAAACAGGTGTAATACAGGTAAATACAGTGTTTATATGCAAGTTAGGCACCTCAGTACTGGTACTGAACAAAATGAGATATTTCAAGTCAAAGGTTTAAACTTCTTTGTCTTATGAAACCACAAAAACAAAAAAAAATAAATAATCCCAAAATATGCAGAAAGATTAAAGGACAAATGTAAATGTAAAAAAGCAATAGAATGTTGTAATTTATCAAGTTACACAGGAAAGAAAAAATAATATAAAAATCAATTAATCTAAAACCTGTATTTTTGAGATCAATTAAGAAGATAATCTTCTAGCCAGACTGAATAGGCAGAAAAGAGAAAGACACACATTACCAATGCCACAGAAATATAAGAGGTTGTTACTACAGATCCTATGAACTTAAAAGGAGATATTATGAACAAATTTAGGCTAATAAATTTGACAACCAATTAAATGTATAAATTTATTGAAAGACACCAGCTTCCAAAGCTCACTTAAGAAGTAGGTAACAATAATGGCTTACTACCTGTTAAAGAACTAGAAATTTCAGTTGAAAACTGTCCCATAAAAAAGCACTAGATTTAGATAACTTCATTATTAAATCCTTCCAAACATTTCCAGAAGAAATAATGCCAGTTCTACACAGACTCCTGTCAAAAAAATGGAAAAGGAGAAATATGATGGTTCATTCTACACAATATGCATAACCTGATACCCAAACCAAAATAATTACAAGAAAAAAAAAACTGCATGGGTGCCTGAGTGGCTCAGTTGGTTAAGTGTCCAACTTCAGCTCAGGTCACAATCTCATTGTTGGTGAGTTTGAGCCCCACATTGGGCTCTGGGCTGACAGCTCAGAGCCTGGAGCCTGCTTCAGATTCTGTGTCTCCCTCTCTCTGCCCCACCCCCACTCACACTCTGTCTCTATCAAAAATGAATAAACGTTAAAAAATTAAAAAAAACTTTTTAAGAACACTGTAAATGCCCTTCATAATTATAGATCCTTTTTTTTAAGTTTTAGTAAATTGAGCCCAAATATATAAAAATAAAAATATATCATGCAAAGTAATATTTAACTACAGGAATATGAGGCTGGCTCAGTAGCTGACTATCAACCAAAGTAACTCATCATATCAAAAGAGTAATTTGGAAAATACATGATTATCTTAATATACAGAAAAATATTTAATAAATTAAACATGAGTTTACTATTTTATATAAAAAATGTAAATAAAATGGAACTCCCTAAGCCTAAATGCAGGCATCTCCAAAAAAATCTACAACTAACTTCACACATGACGATACATAATAAATGCAATTAATAAATATAGGGCATAAAACCTTACGACTTTTATAAGACAAAAAAGGGAAAATCTTTGTGCCCTAATGTTAGGGGATGATTCCTCAGGCATGATGAAAAGAAACAATTCATTAAAAAAATAATTAAATTGCACATTATCAAAATAAAAACTATTCCTCTGAGAAAGGGAATATCAAAAGAATGAAAAGAAGGATAATAATAAAAGAATGAAACAAGCCAAACAAGCAAGAATATATGTGTAAACATACACATAATAATGAATGTACTTGTAGAATATATAAAGAACATTAAAGTTCAACAATAAGTAAGCAATGAATCAGGAAATGATCAAAGGATGTGAAGAGAAACTTCACCAATGAAGATGGATGGATGGCGAATAACACTTATGAAAATATGTTCAATGTTATTAGTATGTCAAAATACTTAATTACAAAAATGTAAATTAAAACCATAATGAGATACTATTACAAAACTTTCATTAGAAGAGCTAAAATTTTTGAAAAACGTGGCTCTACTAGAGCTGGAGGGAATGTAAAGCAACTGGAATTCTCATAGCTTGTTGATGGGACTGCATCATGGCACAGCCTATTTAGAAAACAATTTGACAGGTTTCTATAAAGTCTCCCCATCCAGGGTAATTATCTAAGTAAATGAATACTTATGCTCACACAAAACCTATACACTTATAGTCACAGTGGTCTAAAAACACTCCTAAAGCTTGTTTTCTTCCTTTTGTGTGGAGAGGCTCAGGACATTTATAAATCTTAGCTTTTGATGTCACCTCAATAAAGATCATGATTTTTAACTGAGATTCTTCCCAGAGGTGATTGTCAAACTATAAAAAAATAACCGAAGGAGAAAAAAGAACCATCGCGCACTGTTGGTGGGAATGTAAAGTGGTACAGCCACTGTGGAAAACAGTCTGAAGATTCCTCAAAAACTTAAAAATAAAAATTCGATATGATCCAATAATTTCCCTATTAAGTATTTACCAGGGAAAATGAAAACGCTCTCTTGAGTATTTGGAAAGATATATACCCTATGTTTGTTGCAGCATTATTTACAATAGTCACAACATGGAAGCAACTTAAGTGAATATCAATAGACAAATGGATAAGGAAGATATGGTATAATTTGATTGCCTGGCTCTGGAGGTCAAGGGAGCTTGCATCCCTGGATCCTATGGGACTGTAACAATTAGAGAGTCAATTCTTCACAGACCAACACATGATAATACAAAGCTACAAAAAAAGGGTAAGATCATGCCATCTGAGACAACATGGGTGGACCTAGAGGTATTAGGTTAAGTGAAATAAGACTGAGAGAGACAAATACCATATGAATCCACTCATAAGTGGAATCAAAAAATGAACAACCAAAAAGCAGAACCAGAATTGTAAATGCAGGGAGTAAACCAATGGCTGCCAGAGGGGAAGGTAGGTGGGGAGTTGGGGAAAATGGGTTAAGTGGAGACGGAGATACAGCTCCCAGTTACAGGATGAGTAAGTCATGGGAATAAAAAGCAGAACATAGGAATTCAGTCAATGATACTGTAATAGCGATGGTAGCCACACTTGTGAACATAGCATCATGTATAAACTTGTCAAATCACTAGTTGTACCCCTAAAACTAAGGTAACATGGTGTATAAACTATGCACAAATACATAAACATTAATCCAAATAGCACTGTTCTGAAGTAATAACAGGTAACACCATGTGAGTTACTTAATTTTGAGATTCAAGGATTTAGGGCCTTGATATAGAGGAGGGCTTATGCAGGAGCCAATACACAATTTGAAATCTTTAGAAAAGATATCGTGAATTGTTTATACTCAAAGAAAATGCTTTTTATACTGATGTCTTTAGAGAAAATATTCTACTCAGGGTTTCACATCAGAGACTGCACATTTCTCTAGGGAAAATGAGGTAGAAATCTTTTCCCTGCTCCATCTCCTTGTGCTTGCTTGACATTTGGATACAATCACTAACACATAGCTAGTGACTTATTTGAAATACCTTTCAAAAAATATGGGGTGCCTGAATGGCTCAGTTGGTTAAGTGTCCAACTTCAGCTCAGGTCATGGTCTCAAGGTTTGTGGGTTTGAGTCCCACGTTGGGTTCTGTGCTGACAGCTCAGAGCATGGAGTCTGCTTGGATTCGGTGTCTCCCTCTCTCTTTACCCCTCCCCTGCTTGCACTCTGTCTCTGTCTCTAAAAAAGAAATTAAAATGTTAAAAATTTTTTTGAAAAAAGAAACAGCTTTCAAAAATCTATTACATGCACACCCACTCTCTCCTACACATATGTAATTTTTCCATTATGACATGCAAGATCATGTCATGTTTTGAAACAAATCACTTCATTTTCCTTTATTCTTAGCACTTCTCCTGTCTTAGCTCCCTTCCATCACTTAGTTATTCATGTGTATAACCTAGCACACACCTTACCCTATTTTCCTATTTGAGCAAATATGTAAGCACATGACCAAATACATTTCTAAGGGCTTTGTAAGTGATTACAAAGTATACATTTTTCTCTGTTTATTTATTTATTTTTGAGAGAGAGAGCAAGTGCCAATAGGGGAGACGCAGAAAGAGAGAGTGGAGAGATAGTGAGAATCCCAAGCAGGCTTTGCATGGAGCCCTAGGCGTGGCTTGAACTCACAAACCATGAGATCATGACCTATGACAAAACCAAGAGTCGGATGCTTAACTGACTGAGCCACCCAGGTGCCCCAAAGTACTTAATTTTAAATCTTTTGTTTTTGTCATTTAATAATTCTTCTTTAATTCATTTCTATCTCCCCAATATTCTTCCGTGGATATATTATAATTTATCCAATCATTCCACCTTAGTATCACTTCACTATTTTTTCCAGATTTCCCACTATAAGCAATGCTAAAATAATCATAATTGTTTGTGTCTATATTGATATACCAGTACTTTTACCTCAGTAAAACAATTTTGTAGAATATTATCTTTCAGTTTAATACGAGATGGCTTTCCCAGAGGCTATACTAATTCATATCTCCCCAGGCAATGGAGGCATCCCCTGGGAAATAGCTACAAAATCTGGGCTCCAGACCAGTGTATGAGATCCTTTTTCAAAGATACCAGTGAGCTGTGGTAAGGCAGAAAGAGAAAGAGGACAGAAAGAGGCTCCCCAGCCTACATTCCCTGAGACCACCCCCATAGGCTTCTGGAAGTGTACCAGTCCAGAAGCTTGCCCCTCAGGCCAATACTCAAGGGAAAGCAAAAAAGCCTCCTTCTCAGAAATACAGAGGGTGTATTTCCATGTGCTGTCTATGCAGTGCCCTTCATGTGGTAGTCTGCCAAAAACGGACTCTCCAGTTATTACAGTCCCATGAGATCCAGGGATGCAAGCGCTCTTGACCTCCAGAGTCAGGCAATCAAAAGGCAACCCCTGGGCTGCAGCCACAAATCCTGGGGCATCAGTAGTGTGTAAAAGCTTCCCTCCTGGAGATACTGGCTCTGTGGAGTATGGGAGAAGAAAAGTGTGAAGAAGACAGCCACCAAGGTGGGGGGTTGGTGGAAATTAAAGAAGAAAAAAGGTTAGTATTAAAAAAAAAAATAAAAGATGGATCTCAAGAGCTTTATCAAAGCAAGAGGGACCGAGGGAGAATACAAAAATGGCACCCACAGAGTAAAAACAAGTGGTGACCACCAGGTTTAGCAAAATTGAGGGAGAGCACAAAAATGGCACCCACTTAGCACCTCAATTTCCACAGAATACTCCAACAGAGCCCTGGCTCTTAATCTGATGATTAACATTAACGAATGAATGTTTTTCAGATATAATCTTGGCACTTTTTAAATGGCTGCATCTGCACTGGGCCCTGGGGTGAGTGAATTGCACAGAAGCCCTCTAAGAAATGTTTCTCAGTTCACTATAGCCCTTGGGTCTCATGGACATGAGATCCATTGGTTTCCAAAGCCAGATGTTTGGGGTTCCCCTCTCACCTGCAGGTCTTAAAAGCTGGGGTGTCTGAGGAAGGGTGCGAACACTTTGCTTCTCAGGGACAAGTGTGAGTTTGCCTGGGGTTTACAGCAAGACCAGGTCTCAGCTTCTCCTTCCCTCCTCTGTGTGGCTGTTTTCTTGTTTACCAATGTAAAGGCGCTGCTCAGCTAGTTCCCAGGTCTTTCTCAGAGTTCCACATGTAAGTGTAGATTCAGTGTTTCTGCAAAAGGAGGTGAGTCCAGGATCCTCCTAAATTGATATCTTTGACCACCTCTCTGAACCTGTACACCTTATATTTATACAGTGCTATGTATCAATTACATCTCAATAAAACTGAGAAAAATGGGGGGGGGAAGGATACTGTTTAGTTAAATGTTTCTATTTTAAAATGAGAGAAAATTTATGACCATAAATCTGGTTGGGTTTTAGAAGGTACATAGCACCAGTCTTCACTAAAGTATCACAATATTCCAATATTTTCATGAGACTTATTAGAGATAGATATAGAAGGAAAAAAGTACAAGTATGGTTGATTTTTTAAAAAAATTCTTCCTCATTTTGATGAAATCACTCAAAATCTTATTTATTTCAGAAAGCTAAATTAAAAAATATATATTCTAAGTGTAGATACAAATCTGGTCATATGGTTGTCAATTAAAATAATAATAACAGTTCCATGTCTGTGCTGAGTGGGGGAAAAGTAAAATTAAGCAATGATATAGAGATGGAAATTCAGTTTACTGGTAAAAAACAGATATAGTTAAACTTGGTGTTTAAGTAAAAATCTAAATTCAAAGCCATGCTTTTTATCTTTTCATTGCATAGCTTCCAAAGTTTTTACTAATGCTTATTTATTTAAATAAAATAATTTATTTTAAGACACTTCTTACTTAAATCTGATGAATCTCAGTATTTACTAAAAGCTCCCAAATAATTCTAATGTTAAAGGAAAAATTAACCTGAAAGAATTAAATCATGAAGCCACCATATTAAAACTCAAGTAAGCTGACCTCACTCACTAGACTCCTATGCCTCACTATGGTATAATGTGGAAGCATTATACCACTAATTTAGCTCATACACTAATTTATCTAAAGAATATTGGTTGAGCATCCATGAAGTACTAGAAATTGAGGATATAATAGTTAACAAAGTAATACTACATCCTTGAGATCTTGTACTTGAGTAAGGTATATAGACATTTCTTTTTTTTTTCTTTTTAAAAATGTTCTATTTATTTTTGAGAGAGACGGAGACAGTATGAACAGGGGAAGAGCAGAGAGAAAGAGGGAGTCACAAAATCCAAAGACAGGCTCCAGGCTCTGAGCGAGCTGTCAGCACAGAGCCTGACGCGAGGCTCAGACCCACGAACCGTGAGATCATGAGCTGAGCCAAAGCCGGACACTTAACCGACTGAGCCACCCAGGTGCCCCATACAGACATTTCTAAATAGAAATTCCCAGAACATTCTCTAGTTAGGAGCTTAGACACTTCAATCAAATATCCATTCATTGATGCTCACTCAACTTAAATATAAAACTGGCTAACACATTTAGATTACTTTTGATTGACTGGTTTGAGTTTAGATACCAATGCTATTTTTGAAAGATAAGCACATGAATTGGTTTTATATATGTGTGTGCATATTTAAATATAAATGTAAATTTGTCCACGGACTTGTGCATGGACATGTCAGCACATAAATGTCTGGCAACTCTACAAAGCTTTATCTAGCTGGCCCCATAAGAATGAGACATCTGTCTCTAGGGCATCAAAGACAACAAGTCTTATATCTGTAGAGACTGACCAACAGCAGTAGGTTTCCTCCCTAAACAAACAAGATCAGTTTCTTTTTTTTCTTAATTTTAATTCCAGTATAGTTAACATACAGCATTATATTAGTTTCAAGTGAACAATAAAGTTATTCAACAATTCTATACATTATTTGATGCTCATCAAAATAAGTGTACTCTTACTCTTATATGTTCCCATTTACTGCATAAACATGTATCAAATGAGAACTTAGTCACACTTTGTAAATTAGACAAAAGATATGTCAAATATCAAATGTGAAATATTTTCTAGGCATTTTTATTATTTGAATATTTTGCTTCTATTTGTGTTCAGAGGCATTTTTATCCACTAACCATTGTTCAAGTTTCACTGATGTTTTAAAGTATGGCAAATCCTGATAGATTTTAAATCAAAACACCAAATCCATAATCTCATTTTTACTGAATATTAATTGTAATTTGGAACAATCCATGAACACCTCTGAGCAGTAGTCTCATCATCTATGAAATGGGAAGTGGATCCTCTTCCCTATTTACCTACAAGTTCTTCCCTGAGGAACACAGAGACCAACAGATAAAACACGCAGAGAACACTGCAACAGCACACGCTTTCTAAGAGCAAATGTAAAACCTGCATATATCTTTTATTTGTTAAGTGGATCTATTCAACCCACTTAACAGTCAGAGACTTTAAATAGCACAGGTGTTTCCACCAGCTATCCTACCTAGTGAGGAAAATAAGAGTCTCTGCCTCTGAATTTAAAACTTCCCACCCTGAGTGAGACTTTAATGTTTAAACATGCATTGTTTTGTACAACAAAGCCCTGCACATAAACCAATAACTATATCCAGTGCTAGGCTGAATATACAGGGAAATATCCCAATGCTAAAGAGGAAAATCAACTGTGTTAGGCTTGTGGAAGGACACCATGTCTGTCCCCAACATAACATGTGCTGACATAATCAATTTTCAGGAGTAATGTTAACCATATAAGACCAATTTTAGAATCTCTTCATGTGTGCAGTGTAACTCTACTTTCTATGTGAAAATCTATCTTTATATCGGTATTTTACATGTCTTATTTGTTTGTCATATATATCACATTGCCAAACATTGCCAGGGACTTAGCAGGTAAAAAAAAAAAAAAGTTGGGCTCTTTTCTAATATAAACAAATGAATGATTTAAGGAATAACCATTTCCTTTTCCTGGATTCATCAAGTACTTCCAACATAGTCCTGTCTCTCTGGAGCTGGACCCAGGAACCATGTAGCTAAATGATGTTGGAAAGATTAAAAGTGGGTTCCTGATGATGAGTGATGTTGAGCATCTTTTCATGTGTCTGTAGGCCATCTGGATGTCTTCTTTGGAAAAGTGTCTGTTCATGTCTTCTGCCCATTTCTTCACCGCATTATTTATTTTTGGGGTGTTGAGTTTGGTTAGTTCTTTATGGATTTTGGATACCAACCCTTTATCCAGTAGGTCATTTGAAAATGTCTTCTCCCATTCCCTCAGTTGCCTTTTAGTTTTGCTGATTGTTTCCTTTGGGGATGTGTCGAGTGAGAAATTACTGTGGCTGAGGTCAAGGAGGTTGTTTCCTACTTTCTCCTCTAGGGTTTTGATGATTTCCTGTCTCACATTCAGGTCCTTCATCTATTTCAAGTTTATTTTTGTGTATGGTGTAAGGAAGTGGTCTAGTTTCATTCTTCTGCAGGTTGCTGTCCAGTTTTCTGAACATCATTTCCAGAAGAGATTCTTTCTTCCACTGGATATTGTTTTCTGCTTTATCAAAGATTAGTTGGCCATATATTTGTGGGTCCATTTCTGGGTTCTCTATTCTATTCCATTGCTCTATGTGTCTGTTTTTGTGTCAGTACCACACTATCTTGATGATTAAAGCTTTGTAATACAGTTTAAAATTCAGAATTGTGATGCCTCCAGCTTTGGTTTTCTTTTTTAACATTCCTTTGGCTGTTTAGGTCTTTTCTGATTCTATACAAATTTTAGGATTCTCTGTGAGAATGCTGGTGTTATTTTGATAGGGATTGCACTCAATGTGTAGATTACTTTGGGTATCAACATTTTAACAATATTTGTTCTTCCAATCCATTAGCATGGAATTTTATTCCATTTCTTTGTGTCTTCTTCAATTTTCTTCATAAGATTTTCTATAGTTTTCAGTGTACCAATTTTTTACCTCTTTGTTTAGGTTTATTCCTAGGTATATTATGGGTTTTGGTGCAATTGTAAATAGGATTGATTCCTTGATTTCTCTTTCTGCTGCTTCATTATTGGTGTGTAGAAATGCAACCAATTCCTGTGCATTGATTTTATATCCTGCAACTTTAATTCATGGATCAGTTCTAGCAGGTTTTTTTGGTGGAGTCTTTTGGGTTTTCAATGTAGAGTTTCATGTCATCTGTGAAGAACGAAAGTCTGACTTCTTCCTTGCTAATTTGAATGCCTTTTATTTCTTTTTGTTGTCTAATTGCTGAGGCTAGGACTTCTAGTACTATGTTGAAGAACTGATGAATGTGGACATCCCTGTTGTGTTCCTGATCTTAGGGGGAAAGCTCTGCATTTTCCCCCATTGAGGATGACATTAGTTAAAATATAAGTTAAAACCATAATGAGATATCACTTCATACCTATCAGAATGGCTAAAGTGAACAACTCAGAAACAACAGATATTGGTGAGGATATGGAGAAAAGGGAACTCTTTTGCACCTCTGGTGGGAGTGCAAACTGGTGCAGCCACTCTGGAAAATGATATGGAGGTCCCTCAAAATATTGAAAATAAAACTACCCTACAACCCAGAAATTACACTACTAGGAATTTATCCAAAGGATACAGAGGTGCTGATTTAAAGGGGCACATGTACTCCAATATTATGGCTGCACTATCAACCAAAGCCAAATTATGGAAAGAGCCCAAATGTCCCCTAATGAATGGATAAAGATATGATATGTATATACAATGGAATACTGCATGGCAATGAAAAAGAATGAAATGTTGCCATTTGCAACAACATGGATGAAACTACAGGGTATTATGTTAAGTGAAGTAAGTCAGTCAGAGAAAGACAGATATCATATGATTTCATTCATACGTGGAATTTGAGAAACACAACAGATGAACGTAAGGGAAGGAAAAATAAGATAAAAATAAGAGGGGGAAGCAAACCATAAGATACTTAACGATAAAGAACAAACATTGTTGCTGGAGAGGCGGTGAGTGGAGAGATGGGTTAGATGGGCGATGCATGTTAAGGGGGAACTTGTGTTGAGCACTGAGTGTTGTGTGAAAGTGATGAATCACTGGGTTCCACTCCTGAAACCAATATTGCACTGTATGTTATCTAACTGGAATTTAAATAAAAACTTGAAGACAAATAAAAGTATCCTGGAAAAATAATTAAGTTGTCAATTGATCCATCAAATTGAGGATTTTTAGAGTAGCATTTTTTTTTGCTTTTCCTAATAACAATAATAATAATAATCACCATCATCATCATCATCATCCAACATCCTTTTCAGAAAAAAAATAGTCATAATTTGGTTTATTCACCTAATCTTTCTTTTAATTGTCTGCTCTATAAGCTGCAACTCAAGGTTTTTGTATGTAAAAATCCATATGAAAGTATATGGAAGCCAATAAAAACAGGAGTGATTTAGTGGCACCCAAGTCCTCTAACTTTTAACTTTAAAAAAAATCAAATAACTTATGCTTTTACTACTTTCTGATATCCATATATTGGGGGACATCAAGAAAGGAGAGAGTCATGGGTAAGGGCTTTCAGTATCCATCATTTTTCTTTCTAAATTCCTTCTTCCTAATTTGAACTCAAATTACCCCCTTACTATTTTATCTCCTGAAACTGCTGCCCTCACTCTACCTGGTTCCCCCAATGTACCTACAGTTTTTCCATCTTCATTCCTAAAACACTGTCAATATATGGACATTTTGCATTATAGTTCTATGAAAGGTATATGAAACTGAAATATGTTACAGTCTCTACATAATAGGATACAACATCAAACTGAAACATGGATGCTAATTTTCATAACCACGCCCCACAATGAGTAAGGAACCTTATCATACTTGTTGTCCATGTGTCTTGTTGAGTTCTAACCTATTGACATAATTCTTGCTCCTTTTTCTCCCATGCCCTATTCTCTGAATTACAAATACTTGCAAACATTGCAAATTCAGGCTTTTTCTTAATTTGCAGAAAAATAACCTCCCTATTTGAGCCAAACATCTCCCTAACATACCAGCCCCCAAGGCATCCTTTTTCCCAACAAAAAGAATGATCAAGATATTTTCTTAAACAGAATCTAAAAAAAGTAATACCCACACTGAGAGAAACTCATGAATCATCTTGGAACAAAGCACAGTTAACTTTCAAATTTGCAATGTTTTCTCACAGTCCATGCTTACTGAAGCAAAAATAGAATAAAGTAGAACAAAATAGACTACAAAGAGTAGTAGACTTGAAATCAGAAGGCTAAGAACTTAGTCCAGGCTTTTACTTGACAAAGTTGTGTCACTTTAGGGAAATCTAAGTACTCTGAGCTTCACTTTCCCATCCATACAATAAATATATTTTGACAATCACCAATGTGTTGGTTTGGCTCTTCAAAGGTTAAAAAAAAAAAAAGCCTGCCAAAAGACACTTTATACATGATGTTTACATATGCAAAAATGGATTAACCTTGATTGTCTTTATGGAATTTTCAATCCCAGTATTTAAAGGAGACATATTCTTGACAATTGAAGGATTGAACACTGGGAGTACAAACAGTATGTGATATATGTTTCTAATACCAAGTGGCAGATGAGAACACTCCCAATTATACAACATCACTTTAGTATTAACTAAATTAATACTTCAATATAAAGAGTCAACCATGTTTAAGAGGAAAAAACAAGTTCAAAAGGACAATGGGGGAAAAAAGAGACATGTTTCTTACTTATGCTATTCCTAAACAGAACAAGAAGGTGAAGAAGATATTGTGGTAATGGTGGTGGTGGCGGGGGGTGGGGGACCCAGTTTATTAATTTTTAAAGAACTCCTACTTTATAAAACTTAAAATAATTTATGAGACTCGAGCTTCCTTTACCATGTTAAGGAAAAAAGAGGCTAAGAATATTTCCACTTAACATACTTTATTTAAACACACAGTATCTCCCTGTGTGCAACTAACTGCACAGACATGATTTCTGATCAAAATACTCTCCTATTCAGAGTTTTCCTCAGGGCAAGTTTAATGTCTTTGTTTCTCAAGCTGTAAATGAAAGGGTTCATCATGGGAACTATATTGGTATAAAAGACAGAAGAGATTTTCCCCTCATCCATAGACCCAGCAGAAGACGGTTTAAGATACATAAATGCACCTGATCCAAAGAACAAGGAAACAGCAATTATGTGGGAGCTGCAGGTGCTGAAGGCTTTGGACCTGCCCTCAGTGGAGCTGATGCGGAGGATGCTGGAGAGGATGGAAGCATAAGACACAAAGATGGTGACACTGGGCACAATCACATTCATGCCCACCACAATGAAAACCACCAGCTCATTCACGTAGGTGCTTGTGCAGGAAAGCTGGAGCACAGGAAGGATGTCACACAAATAATGGTTGATGGTGTTTGCATCACAGAAGGTCAGTCTCAGCATGCATCCCGTGTGGGTCATAGCACCTGAAAATGCCATCAAATATGAACCAAACATAAGGCTGGAACACACTCTAGAAGACATGACAACATTATACAGAAGTGGGTTACAGATGGCCACATAGCGATCATAGGCCATTGATGTCAGCACATAACCTTCAGAAATACCAAAAAAACTGAAAAGGAAAAGCTGGGTCATGCACCCCCTATAGGTGATGATATTCTTCTTTGATGTGAAGTTAAAAAGCATTTTGGGTGTAAACACAGAAGAATAACAGAAATCTATGAAAGACAAATTGAAGAGGAAAAAGTACATGGGGGTGTGCAGATGTGAATTCAGCCCAATTAGAACTATCAAGCCCAAATTTCCCAATGCAGTGACCACATACACGACTAGGAACAGGTAGAACAGGAGGAGCTGGAGATCTGGTAGGTATGTTAGCCCCAGCAGAATAAATTCAGTCACAAAAGAAACATTCCCAGGTGCCATTCTACTCTAAGCGAATCTGTGGACAAAGGAGGAAAATGTTACACAGGAAAACTCAATTTTTCTCACCACATGTTCTCCCATGAGAATCGGGTATGTACAAAGAATATCTGAGGCTAGCCCAACCTGGACCCACAGATCTGTTTTACCATTATCATTAATCAAATGACATGGGCATTCTCTCATTAGAGTCTTTATAAGCTGTTTATGCAAAGAGCATCAAAACAGCCTATAGCGTGAAGGCCAGTGTTTCCATATGCCAATATGATGGCTATGGAAAGCAAAGGTTAAAGAAGAAGACTGGACTAGGAGAGATTTGCCTCTTCTCATTTTATTTCTTTGAGCCCATGATCCCTCCCCTAATCAGTAAAATTGGAGGCAGCAACCCCACCAACCTGGTGCTTACCTCTAATGGGGATTAGACTCGGTGTGGTGGGAATGAAGAACATTGTTTCTAATCAAATAAAAGACCAGGGTCTAGGAGAGTTTAAGTTCCTGCTCCATGCCACAGAGTAAAAACCATACATTTGGAAAAGTGAGAGTTCCATCCATGGAACTGACCAATAAATTGCATCCTTTGAACCCAATGTCTCTGAAACTTCCCTACACCACCACCCTCCCCTCCAACAGGTTCTTCTGTCAATTTCACTTGCGTTAGAGGACTGAAAAATCTGGAAAGTATCTTAGATCCCTGGACTTCTATCCTAAAAGGAGGACATTAATATAAATGGAATTCAGAAACTCACCCTCCTTCGGCAAGAAAACCTTGGTGCTTTCTTAATGGTATTACCTCTGTGATCCTGAAAGGGCAGCTTTAGTCTGTGGCTTTGCTCCCTTTGGTTCTATGAAGACAGAGCCCACTCTTAATTTCTGATATGCCCTGGCAATCTTTCTGAACTACAGATAATATTTTCTGATAGTGAGTCCTGTCTAGCAGCAGACAAAAATAAACAGACTTCATTATTATCATTTTTGCCACTTAAAATTCACAGAAGACTTAAGGTGAGTGTAAGGATATAATGCTCAGTTATAGACAGGGTAAACAGTATCTTCCACGGGGAATAGTTTCTAGGTGTGATAGGTATTGAGGGGATTGTATTTACACAAAGGACCTTAATGTGTCTCTAATGCTGTAGGGACTCAAAATTTTACCCAAGTTTTCCCTCCACTGTAGGGAGAGGCCCAAAGAGGGCCAAAAATAAATTCCTATTTCCCATTAAACAAGATGGCAGAAGAGGAAGCCCTAGACCTCATACCCTCCATGAATACACTGATTCAAAAATATTTCATGTACAGATTTCTTTTGTGAAAAATCCAGACACTAGTTAAGGCAGTCCTGCTCGCAGTTAAAGCTTGAAACTAGTCACACTGAAATTGGTAGGGAAAGTCAAGATGTCCTCTCGTCCTAATACTTGTCTTTGCACAGCACCTTCAAATTGGGAGAAACTCCCCAAGCTCCTGGCTTCTCCCTGGGGAAGGAAAGAAGTGCACTCTGTGTCCAGTGCCCCAGTTTTTATTAGGTCTGTCCAGAGGACTGGCTTCTAGAGAGTCTGTGTCAGAAAGCAGAGGGGATACAGGACACCGCACACTTCAGCTGCCTGGCATGAGAGAGAACAAAGATGGTGGACCAAGCTATTGAAACTCCTTTCTTACAGCGTCTCTCTGGTAAGGGAAATTGAGCACCACATGTTCAATAATACAATTTATCTGTGAGCTTCCTGCTCAGTCTTGCATGTTCTAAAACATGGGACGTGGGACACTATGCATGCCTTTGGGGTAGGGGTCACTAAGAACAAAGAAAGAGGGGTGGACTGCAAACTTTGAGAAGCCTCCAGAGTCTCTGACCAGCCTTATTGGTGGTGCCCTCTCCAGTTCAAGGCCAGTCCATGAGTATTAGGACAAGTGGGTGTTTGTCTAAAGTGCAGACACCAATGCAGAGAGTCAATGAAAATGAAGTTGAAATACTTTCCAAAAAAGAGTAAGAGAAATCCCACAAACTGATTGATGAAATGAAAATATATGATATACCTGACAGAGCATTAAAAATAACTGTCATAAAAATGCTCACTATAGTCAGAGTACAAAACATAAACCAAGAGGAAATTTCAACAAGAGACAGAAAAAAGTATTAAACAGAAATCATGGACCTGAAGAATACAATAGCAGCACTGAAAGATTCCTTAGAGGGGTTCAAGAGCAAACTAAACCAAACAAACAAAAAAGAATCACTGAATTTGATAAAAGGCCACTGAAAATTATTCAGTCAGAGGGAAAAATGAAAAAAGAATAATAAATAGTGAAGAAAGTCTGAGGCACTTATTGGAGGCTGCCATCCAGTATATGTATTTTAGAAACCTCAGCAGGAGAGTGAGAAATGATCAGAAAGCACATCCAAAGAAACAAAAGCTGAAAAAGTCCCATCATAGCCATGTCCCAATTCTGTGACCTATTATAGAAAAACAAATCCCATAAAAATTGCATTCTGAGTATATATATATACAAAAATCAAGAGTCAATTACTTACCCACTTTACTTAGTTGAGTTAAGCTGACTTCCACCTGCATACTCAGGTCTATACCAACTTCCAGAAACAATGCTTATCCAGGCAGGTAAGATATAAAATGCTCTAACCCAATATTCTGGGACTCAACATAAATTTACTGACCTCTGGATCACCTCTAAACTTGAATTGTGATGGTGATATCTGGCTCTGATTCAATCATTATGCTTTATAATACCACCGGTGATTGAAATAGTCTTTTCACTATACCTAAATATATCAATTTTTCTATATTCTCAAATACAGAATAGTTGTTAAACATAATGCATAAAGAAGTTCTCTAAGAAGGGGCACCTGCGTGGTTCACTTGGTTGAGTGTCCAACTTTGGCTCAGTCATGATCTCACACTCCATAAATTTGAGCCCCCTGTCAGGCTCTGTGCTGACTGCTCAGAGCCTGAGCCTACTTCAGATTCTGTGTCTCCTGATCTCTCTCTGCCCCTTCCTTCCTCTCAGAAATAAATAAACATTAAGAAATTTTTCTTTAAAAGGGCACTTGGGTGGCTTAGTCGGTTAAGCATCTGACTTCAGCTCAGGTTACGATCTTTCAGTTCATGAGTTCAAGCCCTGTCTGGGGCTCTGTGAGCCTGGACCCTGCTACTGGATTTGTGTCTCCCTCTCTCTGTCGCTCCTTTGCTCATGCTCTATTTCTCTCTTTCTCAAAAATAAATAAACATTAAAAAATTTAAAAAAGAAGTTCTTTAAGAAAAGACTTTATCAAGAATGTAGAAAGGAGTAAGAAAATTAAATTATATAATATGTTATGAGCCCTATATCTTCTTTACATTAACCTAAACATAATGCCATGTAACCTACTACAAACCTGTATAATGGGGTTCTATATTGACTTTGCTCCTCCCACAGACACTGGGTGTAGTAAAAGGATTGTCTTCCCTGGACTGACTTATGGTACTCCGGACATTACTTCTGCTGGTGTCTTCTGTGTGAGCCATTCTGTACTTGGATGGCTGAGACTTTTTTACCTGAGACTTTATTCTGAGTCTTGATTAGTTTAATATTTAATTTCAACTGAGGTATAATCAAAGTTTTTCAGTCTTAATTTATTGTGAAAGTTAACATAGATACATATATCAAAGTCTACAAAACATACACTTCAACCACCATTATAAAACAAACAGATTATAATGACCATGCAGATCTATAAAGAGACTATTCCTGCCTTCCAGAGCCCTTGTGCGCCCCTACATGCCCCTCTTCTCCATCTTGATACTGCTGTAATCATGCATGAGCATTTTTTCCCAGCTTCACCACTTAGGTGGGGCTTCAGGGCATTCCACAATCCAGGTAACAGAAGGCAAAGAAAATGTGGAAATGATTTTTATAGTGTATCCTTAGGTGTTTCCATTTATTGTCTAGGCCAGTATTAAATAAGACTATATTCACACATTCTAAATTAGCCCTTAGAGCTTTCAAACATGAAATGTCAAAGATATTTTTTGACATTTTTCTTAGTTTAGCATATTTTTGTGTTCTGAGCCTTTTTATTCACTAAAACTATTTTCATGTTTCACTGATATTTAAAAGTACAGTGTGCTACTACTAATAATACCCTGATATATTTAGAATCAAAACACCATTCCTACTCACAGCTCTACCACTTTTAAGTTGTAATTTGAGGGTGCCCGGGTGGGTTAGTCATTAAGCACCAGACTTCATTCATCTTAGGTCACGATCTCACATGATCTCACGTGAGTTCAAGTTCCACATCAGGTGAGCTCAAGCTCCACTTTGGGTGAACATGAGCCCTGCTTTGGGTAAAAACATTTGCCCTGCTTTGGGTGAGCCCATTTCTCTCTCTCTTTCTCTCATGGGATTTTCTCTCCCTGCCCCTTTTTCACTTGCACCCTCTCTTTCTCAAATAAAAGAAAGGAAAGAAAGTTGTAATTTGAAACAAAACCATGAACATGTCTGAGCATCAGTTTCTTAATCTGTGAAATAAAAACTAAGACTCCCTCTCCTCTTCATCTCACATTACTTCCCTTTGGAATACTTAAACTGACAGATGTGACAGTGCAGAAAAAACTAAAAACACATTAGGAGCAATCGCAACACCCTGCACATCTCTCTGAATATTTGAAGTGAGTTAATTTATCATTACAACAGAGAGGGGATTTCAAAGCCCCTGTGATTCCACCAGCCGTACTATTCACTGAGAAAGATGAATGTCTCTGCCTCAGAATATAAAATTTCTCACTGAATCTGAGCTTAATGTTTAAAGGTACAGATTTTGCATAACAAAGTTCCACATATCAACCAACCCGGTGCTCAGCTGATAATAAACTGGAATGTCCCAATGCAGAAGAGCAAAGCCAACTATGCCAGACTCAGGGGAAAATACCAGGGCTGTCCCACAATATGGACATGGATTCAATGAAATCAATTTTATTTATTTTTTAATGTTCATTTATTTTTCAGAGAGAGAGACAGAGTGCAAGCGAGGGAGGGACACAGATAGAAATACACAGAATCTGAAGCAGGCTCCAGGCTCTGAGCCATCAGCACAGAGCCCAATGTGGGGCTGGAACTCATGACTACGAGATCATGACCTGGGCTGAAGTCAGACATTTAACCAACCGAGCCACCCAGGCGCTCCAGTGACCAGCTTTAACATTTTCTTTTAGCTACCACAAATAGTGATAAGATATATAACAAAATGAACACACCCTTGGAATGTTTATAGGGATTTCTGAATAGCACAGACATTACATACTGACATACTTTTTTCAATAAGACAAATAGACAATAGTAAAAGAAAAGCAAAAACTTAAAAAACAAACAGTGAAGTCAACTATTTTATATAAATACTACTTGGTAAATAAAAATCAAGCATGTTGATATGGAGGTCAGGGGATGTGGTGTGAGAGGTCATTTAAAACCATGAGTCAGTGACTATCTGGTGACCATAAGACTGACTATTTTGTAGTGTATATAAATATCAGGTCACTATGTTGTATGTGTGAAACTAACGTAATATTCATGTTAACTATACTTCAATTAAAATAAATTAATTTTTCTTTGTAAATATATTGGCTTCCAGAAAAAAATTAATTTTAAAAATAAACAAATGACCCATAGCCAAGGTCAAACATCTAAAAAAAGAAAAGCTAACAAACTGACTATGCAAAACTTCATAATACCAAAGTCTTTATTTTTTTAATGTAAATTAGAGTTAGTTAACATAAAGTGAAGTCTTGCCTTCAGGAGTAGAAGCCAGTGACTCATCTCTTACATATGACGCCCAGTCCTCATCCTGAAAAGTGCCCTCCTTAATGCCCATTACCCATTTAAGCCATCTCCCCACCCACCCTCCTCCAGTGACCCTCAGTTTTTTTCTGTGTATTTAAGAGTCTCTTATAGTTTGCTTTCCTCTTTTATTTTTATCTTATTTTTCCTTCCCCCTATGTTCATCTGTTTTGTTTCTCAAATTCCACAAATAAGTGAAAACATATGAAATCTGTCTTTCTCTGACTGACTTATTTCACTTAGCATAGTACCCTCCAGTTCCATCCACATTGTTGCAAATGGTAAGATTTTATTATTTTTCATTGCCAAGTAGTATTCCTATATACATAGGAATATATATATCATATCTTCTTTATCCATTCATCCATCAATGGACATCAAAATATCTAAAATCTTGAGTGAATTATAAAATGATATAAAAGTAATATTATTAAAAAATCTTATAAATATTTAAATTATCAATTGATTAAGAAGTTTTTGTTTCAAGATTTTATTCAAATTCTAGTTAGTTAACATATAATGTAATATTGGATTTAGAAGTAGAATTTAGGATTAAAAGTTTTTAAAGTAGTCATCTTTTTGGGTTTTCTCAAAAGAAAAATAAGCCAGCATCCTATTCCAGAAAAGAAATCATCACAATTTGGTTTTTTCACCACATGTTTCTTTCAAGTTGTATTTGCTTTTTCAGCTGCGGTTTCAGGGTTTTGTATCTTAAACTCCATATGGAAGCCAACAAAAACAGGAATGATTTAGCTATTCCCAGGTCCTGTAGCTCTGTGAGTTTTCCTGTTTAAATATCAAAAGACCTGTACTTTTATCCTGTCCAGAGAAACCCTGAGATCTCCATAACATTTCTAGAGCTTCCAGAAAGGAAGTCATAGGAGGAGCTGTCTTTTCCCCATAATTTGCTTTCTAAATTCCTTCAACCTCACTTGAGTTTTGAATACCACACACTATTTAATCTCCTGAAATGACTGACCTCTGCATTCCTGGTTCCTCATAAAGGTGGCCACCAACTTAGGCCTACTTTCCTCAAAACACTATTAATGTATGATCATCATGCATCATGCATTTATCAAAGCTGTGTGGACAGTGGGGGATAATTACAGTACTCTAAAGAGCAGGATGCACTTTTAAATTGAAATGTGGTTTTAAACCTCATTGTCCTTTTCCTGCAGACAGATTTCCTGTTTATTGTCTGTGCATTTTTTATGTCCCAACATAATGGTTTGTTTCTGGGCTCCTTTCTCTCCTGTGCCTTATTCTGTGAATTACTAGTACTTGCAAACATTCTAAAATCTTTTTTTTAACTTAATTTACAGAAAAGCTCCCTGTTTGAGCCAATCATCTCTCAACTATCCTAGCCTAATAGGACTTCTCTTTCACAAGAAAAAGAACTGTTAAACTACTTTTCTAAAACAACTACTACCCTGAGAGATACTCATGTATAAGCCATCAAAGCACTGTCAACTTCAAAAATAAAAAAGTTTTTTCATATGCCACTATTAATGAACTACAAATCATGAAAAGAAATAGACAAGAGAATTTGAAAAAGCAGTAGACAAATCAGGAGGCTGCGGTTTATCTAGGTGTTTCATTCATAAGCTGTATGACTTAATTCATTAAATTTTCTCAACTTCAGTATCATGTCTATGCAATAAACATATATTCATGATATAAATATGTGTCAGTTTCACATTTACCACAATAAATATGAAATCTCTGCCAAAAGGAGCTTATGCATAATGTTTACAGCAGGCAAGTGGATTATATTTTATGGACTTCATAAAATATATGAAACACTGGCATTTCAAGGAGGCATATTACAGGTCAATGGAGGATGTAACCAGTAGAGTATGGATTATCAGATTCCTGAGTCCACCAATACATTATAAGTAGCAGGTAAGAAACCAAGATTACCCTAGTGTTACTTTACCTGACCTTTTGCAGAACCTTTTATCTTGTTCCAAAAGAAAAAAAGCAAAGTCCATAACGACAATGGAAAAACAGAGATAGACTTATTCATTAATGTTAAATAGTTAAACCGGTGGAAAAGAGAAGAAATTGCAAAATGGTGAGAAAAGAAATTATACTATTTAAAAATTGGAAACAAATTGAGAGAAGACTACAATTTCCTTCATCATGGTGACAAAGATACAGGATATGAAGGCTCCGCCTAAACTACTGTGATAAAAGAAACAAAATATACCAGCCCTATTACTACCTGCACAGGGACACTGATTTCTGATCAAAACCTGCTCCTACTGAGGGTTTTTTTCAGAGCAGTTTTAACATCTTTGTTTCTCAAGCTGTAAATGAAAGGGTTCATCAAGGGACCTACACTGGTATAAAAGACAGAAGAGATTTTCTCCTTATGCATAGATATAGATGATGGTTTGAGATACGTAAACGCACATGATCCAAAGAACAAGGAAACAGCAATTATGTGGGAACTGCAGGTGCTGAAGGCTTTGGACCTGCCCTCAGTGGAGCTGATGCGGAGGATGCTGGAGAGGATGGAAGCATAAGACACAAAGATGGTGACACTGAGCACAATCACATTGATGCCCACCACGATGAAAACCACCAGCTCATTCACATAGGTGCTTGTGCAGGAAAGCTGGAGCACGGGGTGGATGTCACAAAAATAATGGTTGATGGTATTTCCATCACAGAAGGTCAGTCTCAGCCTGAATCTTGTGTGGGCCATGGCATCAAAAAATGCCACCAAGTATGAAACAAGCATAAGGCTGGAACACACTTTAGGGGGCATGACAATATTATACAGAAGTGGGTTACAGATGGCCACATAGCGATCATAGGACATTGATGTCAGCACATAGCATTCAGAAATGATAGAAAAACAAAAAAAGTAGAGCTGGGTCATGCACCCCCTGTTGGAGATAATATTCTTCTCTGATGTAAAATTAATCAGCATTTTTGGTGTAAACACAGAAGAATAACAGAAATCTATGAAGGACAAATTGAAGAGGAAAAAGTACATGGGGGTTTGCAGGTGTGAATTCAGCCCAATTAGAGCTATCAAGCCCAAATTTCCCAACACAGTGACCACATACAAGACTAGAAATAGGCAGAACAGGAGGAGCTGGAGATGTGGTAGGTCTGTTAGCCCCACCAGAATGAATGCAGTCACAAAAGAACCATTTCCAGGAGTCATTCTTCTCCACGGGGATCTGTGAGCACAGAAAATCAGGATTACATTAGATGAAAAAACCAGCATTTCCCACAATATTGCATCCTAAAAAAGGAAATATAGGCTGGGTACATCTGAGACTAACAAATCTAGATCAATAAAATCTGCCTTTACCTCTATCATGAGACTGAGAAATACTAACTCCTCCTTTATTAGAGGTTTTGAGAAATACTAACTCATCCTTTATTAGAGGTTTATAAACTAAATATAGCAAAGAGTATCACAACTTAGCCTAAAGAGGGAAGTCCAGTGTTGCTATATGCAAACACAACTGCTAGAAAAACCAGGGGAGGAGGGAGAAGAAGGATGGACCAGGACAGAATCATCCTCCTCTGATCCTCCATTTCTTCATTCACTTAAGACTCCCATTAAGTAAATTTGGAAGCAGAGATCCTAGAACATTTGCTGGTCACTAATGCATACTAGACCTGATGTCAGGGGAACCAAGAATATTGTTTATTTCTTTTTTTTAATTCTTTAATGCTTATTTATTTTTTGAGAGTGAGAGAGAGAAACAGAACATGAGGAGGGGAGGAGAAGAGAGAGAGGAAGACACAGAATTTGAAGCAGAGTCCAGGCTCTGAGCTGTCAGCACAGAGCCCAATGTGGGGCTTGAACTCACGAATTGTGAGATCATGACCTGAGCCGAAGTCAGATGCTTAACCAACTAAGCCACCAAGGCACCCAACAACATTGTTTCTAATCCAAAACTAATGGACCACAGTTTAGAACAGGTTAAGATACGGCCTCATGTCACAGAATAAAATGGACAAATCCAGAAAAGTGAGGGTTCCATCCATGGAGAAGGAACTTACTGGTGGAGATACTGTACCCCTGCACTCCTTAAGTCTCTAAACATTCCTGACCTCCCTTTGAACAGATTCTTCTGAATCTCAGAATTGCACAAAGTAAAAATGAAAGTGGCATATCTTAAATCTTTAGATTTCCATCGCACAACAAGAGGGATGTTCATATAAATGGAATTCAAACACTCACCCTTCTTAGGCAAGAATATCCCAGTGTTTCCTTATTGTTTTTCTTTTTTACCGCAGAGGTCCTGGAGGGTCAATTTCAGGTTCTGAGGCTTTGTTCCCTTTAATTCTAACAGGATACTGCATAGATGTAATTTCAGATACGTCCTAGAAACCTTTCCGAACTATAGATCATAATTTCTGATGATTTTCTTCCTCTGGTTTATCTTTGTATTTTTCTCAAACAACAAAGAGAAATAAAATCTTCATTATTAGCTCATTTGCCATTTGATAAGGTACACACGGTTGAATGTGAGTTTAATGATACAAAGTACCTGGTTATAAACAGAATAAAGCTTGTGCAGTCATTTCCCCTCGAGAATAGATTCTATGCATAAAGGGAAATAGGATTGTATTTATACTTTCGACCACGTATCTGTCATTAGTTCTTTAGGGACTCAAAATTTATTCAAGGTTTCTCATTACTCGTGGGATTATTTATCTTCCAAGACAAAGCCAAAAATGAACTCCCATCTCCCCTGTCATCCTCACCTCTGAAAGGAAATCCATTATACATTTCTCTCTTTCTTCCCAAATCCTAAATGGAAAATCTTCTGCAAGCATTCTGCCTCTAAGATTCTTTATTTCTTTATCTGAAAAATTTCAATATGGAGCATCTCAGGTCAATTTTCTCTTCCTGGGATATCTCTAAAAATAATTTTAGTGCCATATATCCCTCTGAAGTTTCTTTTTAAATACCTACTGGAAATTTGTATGTGACCATTCTCCTGGGACTTTTGTAACATTTCAATAACTGAGGTCATCCATTTCTTCTCACCACACACACAAACAAGGGCTACAGAGTTAGAGTGTATATATACATCCCACCACCACTCTTACTAATAATACCCCAGGCAAATTATTTAACCTCTTTCTTCCTCTGGTTTATCTTTGTAAAATATAAATGGTAAAAAAAAAAGGGGGGGGCATCATTTTCATTAAATTGTTATACTGATTAGATTACAAAATGTACGTAAAATGGCTAAAACAGTGCCTGACCCATGGCAGATAGTCAATTAACGCCAGCTGTTATTACACGGTGTCTCATAAATTTTGAAACAACCTCCATCATAACACTCATCATTTTCCCTTTAATTCCTCTGTTCTTCAATAACTATAACTTCTATAAGAATAAAAATAATTTTTGTCTATTTTTTAGGTACAATACAGTGTATAGAGTAGGAGCTCAAGTATTTCTGAAAGTGATATTGTTCTCTCGTTTCAAACCTTCAGAATATTTTCCACAAGACCCACATGCTAAGCCATATAGTGTACAACCACAATGACATCCACCCCTTTCCTTCAGCCACCACAAGAATGGAGGCAGTGGTTAGGTTTTTAACTTAACTCTCCTATTGAACTATAGTGGCTTCTAACTATTTTCTAGCATTTCCACATACACCCTCTTATTTAACCATCCACATTACTGCTAGAATGAGTTCTGGAAGCACAAATCTGTCATCCCTAGTTCAAGAACTTTCAAACGTTCTCCATTATCTTGAGCAACCGAAGTTTTGTCATAAAATGATGTCTTAAAACTGTGACTCAGGGGCACCTGGGTTGAGCACCCAACTCTTGATCTCAGCTAGGTTCTTGAACTCAAGGTTGTGAGTTCAAGCCCCACAGTAGGCTCCATTCTGGGCATGGAACCTACTTATAAATAATAAATAAGTAAAAAATAAACAAAAAAAATAAGTGATTCATCCTCAGTAAAATTAAAGAGGAAATTAAGTCAAAGCTATTTTTTTCTTTCTTTCCCACCTTTAGAGGGTATAATTGAAAATTAATAATTTTATATATTTAAGATATATGACTTGAGTTTATAAGTATAAACATTGTCAAATAATTGTCCCAAGTTAATTAAAATTAATCACTTTACATAGGTACCTTCTTTTTAGGTAGTGAGAACATTTAAGATCTACCCTCTAAGCAAATTTAAACATAGACAATAAATCATTAACTATAGTGACACTGATGCATATTAGATCTTCAGAACTTACTCATCTTCCATAAATGAAACTTTGTACATCTTAACTAACACTGTACAAGGATTCCCTTTTTCCCACAAACTCAACAATGCTAATCTATTGTCTTTTTGACACTAAACATTTAAATGTTTAATTAAACATACAACTCATATGAATGCATATAAAAAGGTGAGCAGACTGTCACAAGCCCCCCTCTCCTCTTGCTGAATGGACTTTCAGTACATTGAAAGGCCAGGGCTTTATTTTCCCTTTTTGTTTTCCTTTTTTCACCTTTTGGAAGCCAGGCATTAAAAACTAGAACTTAAAATAAAACCTAGGACTTTCTTCTTTTGTTTTTTTAATATAATTTATTGTCAAATTGGCTAACATACAGTGTGTAAAGTGTGCTCTTGGTTTTTTGGGTAGATTCCCATAAAACCTAGGACTTTCAAAGGCAGTTGTATGCACAAGAGAAATTAGAAAGTTACTGCATGTGTACAGGGAAAAGGGCAAGGTCTGAAAAACCTCAGGCTGATCTTTGGGACAGATACATTCTACAGCAATTAAAAGAAATAAATAAATTAAATAAATTTTAAACTCTGGTGAAGGGAGAAAATTTGATTTCTAGAGTTACCATATTATTAGATTTATATGTTCAGTTCTCAACAGGAAATCATAAGATATAAATGAAACAAAGTATGGATTCTTCAAAGGAAAAAACAAATCAATAGAAACTGCCTCTGAAAAATATTTTCATGGCAGATCTACTAGACAAAGACTATAAAATAACTGTTTAAAGAGTCTGAGTCTGATATATCTAAAGGAAAATGTGTAGAGACTCAATTTAACAATTTATAAACATAATGAAAATATTAATAAAGAAAGAGAAAATCTAAAAATGAGCCAAAAAAGAAATTCTAAAGCTGAAAATTGTGATAACTGCAGTGGAAAATTTGGTAGAGAGGCACCTGGGTGGCTCAGTCAGTTGAGTATGTGACTCTTGATTTTGTTCAGGTAATGATTTCATGGTTCATGGGATTGAGCCACACATTGGGCTCACACCTAGATATAGGTAACATCATACTCAATGGTGAAAAACTGAGAGCTTTCACCCTAAGATGAAGAACAGGATAAGATTGGGAACAAGATAAGGATACCCATTCATACCACTTCTGTTCAGTATAGTACTGGAAGTCCTGGAAATGGCAATCAGACAAGAAAAAGGAATATAAAGACATCCAAATTAGTAAGGGAGAAGCAAAATTTTCACTGTTTGTAGATGACAAGATACTCTGTAGAAATGCCAAAAGACTCCACCAAAAAGATTACTAGAACTGATAATAAATTCAGTAAGGTTGCAGGATTGTACAAAATCAATGTACAGAAATCTGTTGCATTTCTATACACTGCTAATGAAGCAACAGAAAGAGAAATTAAGAAAGCCATGCCATTTAAGATTACTAAAAATAATAAAGTATCTAGGACTAAATTTAACAAAGGAGGTGAAAGGCCTGTACTTTAAGAACTCTAAAACATCAATGAAAGAAATTGGAGATGACACAAATAAATAGAAAGATATTTCATACTCATGTATTGGAAGAAAAATATTCTTAAAATGTCCATTCTACTTAAAAACACACACATTTAATACAATCTATCAAAATACCAACAGCATTCGTCACAGAACCAGGACAAATAATCCTGGGACCTGCATGGGACCACAAAAGACCCCAAAAAGCCAAAACAGTCTTGAAAAAGAAAAACAAATCTGGAGGTATCACAATTCCAGATTTCAAATTATACTACAAAGGTATAGTAATCAAAACAGTACGGTAGTGGTCCAAATATAGACATGTAGATCAATGGAAGAGGATAGAAAACTCAGAAACAAACCAATGATTGTATGGTTAATTACCCTTTGACAAAAGAGGCAAGAGAATGCAATGGGAAAAGGATAGTCTTCAACAAATGGTACTGTGAAAACCGGACAGCTAATTGCAAAAGAATAAAACTTCACTACTTTCTTATCTCATACACAAAATAAACTCAAAATGCATTAAAGACCCAAATCTGAGAACTGAAACCATAAAAAATGCTGAAAGAGAGCACAGATAATAATTTCTTTGACACTGGCCATAACAATATCATTCCAGATGTCTCATAAGGCAAGGGAAACAAAAACAAATAAACTATTAGGACTTTTTCAAAATAAAAAGCTTCTGCACAGTGAAGGAAATGATCAACAAACAAAAAGACAATCTACTAAATGGGAGAAGGTATTTGCAAGTGACATATCTAATAAATGTTTAGTATCCAAAATAGATTAAGAACTTGTCAAATTCAACACCCAAAAACCAAATAACCCAGTAAAAAATGGTCAGATGACATGAACAGACATTTCTCCAAAGAAGAAATACAGAAGGCCAACAGACACATGAAAAGATGCTCACCATCACTCATCATCAGGGAAATGCAAATCAAAAGCACAATTAGATATCACCTCACATCTGTCAGAGTAGCTAAAATTTTAAAAAAAATGAGAAAGAGCAAGTGTTGGCAAGGATGTACAGCAAAAGGAACCCTCTTGCAATGTTAGTAGGAATACAAACTGGTATGGCCACTGTGGAAAATAGTGTGGAGGTTCCTCAAAAAGTTAAAAATAGAACTATCATATGATCCAGTATGGGTATTTACTCAAATAATACAAATATACTAATTTGAAAAATATATATACCCCTGTGTTTATTGCTGCATCATTTAAATTAGCCAAATTATGGAAGCAGCCCAAGTGCCCATCAGCAGATAATGGTTAAAGAAGATGTTGTGTGTATATACAATAGAATGTTATTCAGCCATAAAAAACTGAAATCTTGCCATTTGCACCAACATGGATGGAAAGAGTGATTATGCTGTTAAGCAAAATAAGTCAGTCAGAGAAAGACTGTACAGTTTCACTCATATGTGGAATTTAAGAAACAAAACAGAGAGAGAAACAGAGAGACAGAGAGAGCAACCAAGAAATAGACTCTTAATATAGAGAACAAATTGATGGTTCCCAGAAGGGAGATGGGGTGGAGGATGGATGAAATAGGTGAAGGAGATTAAAGAGTACACTTATCATGATGGGCACTGAGTAACGTACAGAACTGTTGAATCAGTGTATTCTACACCTGAAAATCATATAACATTGTACTTTGACTATACTGGAACTAAAAATTTAAACTTAATAAAAAAAAGTTTACAGAGATAAAGAAACCATACTTAATGGAAGATTCAACAGAGCAAGAAGATATAACAGTTATAAACATTTATGGACCATGAAAATATATGCAATACAAACTGGCAGAACTGGCCTCTAAAATAGACAGATTTAATAATATTTGAAGAGTTTAGTGTCCCATTCTCAATCACAGATAAAACAACCAGGCGTAAGATAAGGAAGGAAATGGAGAACTTGAATGACATAATAAACCAAGTAGACTTTTCAGACACATATAAAACATAGACCCAACAACAGCAGAATACACATTTCCTCAAATGCACATGGGATATTTTCCAGAATAGACCATACGGTAGACTGCAAATTGAATCTCAGTAGAAAAGAGAAATATCATAGAAGGTATCTCCTCTGACTACATGAAATAAAGTTAGATAGAAATTAGTAACAGAAGGAAAACAAGAAAATGCACAAACTTGTGTAAATTAAACAACATTCTCTTAAACCAAATAGATCAAAGAAAGAAATCACATGGAATTTGAAAAATGTTTCTGTTTATTTATTTAATTTAATTTTCGGTTAATTAACATACTGTACAATATTGGTTTGAAAAGTAGAATTCAGTGATTCATCACTTACATACAACACTCAGTGCTCATCACATGTGCCTTCCTTAATACCCATCATGCATCTAGTACATCCCCCTACCCACCTCCCTCCATCAACCTTCAGTTTGTTTTCTATTGTTGAGTCTCTTGTGATTTCTTTCCTTCTCTCCTCTTTAAATATGAGTGAAAACAAAGCCACAACATACCAAAACTTATGGGATGCAGCAAAAGCAGTGGCAAGGGGGTCACTGGTAGCTATGTAAGGTTATGTTAAAAAACAAGAAAGGTCTCAAATCAATGACCTTACTTTACAACTTAAGGAAATAGGAAAAGAAGAGCAAACTAAACACAAATCTTTCAGAAGAAATGAAATAAAGAATGTCCTGTATTTTCAAAGAAACATTTTGTTGACCTATTGCTTTTGCCATTTAAAAACCTTTCATTGAAATCACTTTAATGTTGTATGCTCTAGATACATCAAAACTCATACGCCTACTCCATCCTGATGGAAATCCACTATCTTCCACTTTTTTAAACAATGAAATCAATGCTATCACTATTATGCATATATCTTTATAGGACAATAACTTTATTTCAATAAGTTCCCAGAATACTGTCATTCATTTTTTTGTGTTTTTTTAATGTTTTATTTATTTTAGAGAGAGAAAGAGAGATCAGAAAGAGAGGGAGACACAGAATCTGAAGACAGTCTCCAGGCTTTTAGCTAGCTATCAGCCCAGAGATCGACATGGGGCTTGAACCCACGAACCGTGAGATCATGACCTGAGCTGAAGTCGGACACTTAAGCAACTGAACCACTCAGGCACACCTTGCCTTTCATTTTAATATGTATGTTTATATATTGGATTTCTCAAAAACTATTATAATTCATATTCCCACAGGTAATTTATGAAACTATATTTCTTCTCCCAGCATTTCTAAATTGTATTCCATTAAATATTAATGGGCTTGACCATTCATTCATGAATTTGTAAACCTTTCCAATTTGTTTTCCTGTGATTTGCCTATTCATCTTTTCTTCATTTTCTCTATGACTAAATATTTCCATACCTCTGTGTTCCCAAATTATTTTCATCACAGAGCTATTAAAAATAATGCCTGAAGAAGTTCTTGAAAAAGAAAAACACTGTATGAAGAGAGTAGAAAAGGTTAAGAAAATGAAATCATAATACAGAATGAGAACTATACCTTCATTACAATTACCCTAAATATAATGACAAAATACTTTCTACAAACCTGTATGATGGAATTGTACATAGACCTTCCTCTTCCCTGGGACACCAGTGGAAATTCTTCAAGTGTGGTAAAGAGACTGTTTTTGCCCTGGACTGGTCTGGATTACTTTGTAAGTGTTGGTTTTTCCTGTGTGAACCAATCTGTTTGTTGATGAAATGTGAAAGACCCTTTCTGGATATTTTCTTCTTTGAGTACTTTGCTGTTATTTGTGTTCTGAGACATTTTAGTTAACTAAAACTATTGTTTAT
>NC_043710.1:89764188-89792498 GCF_006229205.1 Suricata suricatta | reverse complement strand
GCTGATGTATTTTTAGTGGTGAATTATGTTTTTTGATCCTCTGAATTGTACTCCATTTCTGTCTTTAACTTTCTGTTCTCTCTTCCGTGAAAACAATGATCTATTCTGAAACATGTGATTCCTAAGAAATTGCAAACAATGTAATCATTAAAAGAAAGATGTAATCACCTATGGTATATAAGACACCAAGTTTCACAGTGAAGTGTGGTCTCTTCCACCATTCATGTTGTCTGTGTTCTTTCTTAATATTTCGCCGACACCAACCCCCTACTCAGAGACCCTTGGACTCTGGTGCGTGGGCTGGTCCCCCGCAGTTTATGTTTTACTGGTTTTAAAAGAATGGTAAATTTTGTATAATTTTTAAAATGCTGATAGATTTAGAGTCAAAGCACCTAGGTCCTCAACTCAAATTCTACCATTATAAATTGTGATTCAGAACAAGTCATGAAATCTTTGAGAATCAGTTGGATCCCCTTCCCTATTGACCTCCTAGCTCTTCCTTAAAGAACACATGGGCAGACAGACAGATGTAACAGTATGGAGTAAACAGGAGCACTATATCTAAGAACAATCATCATACCCTGCACATTCTCTATCTTAATATTTAAAGTGTGTTTATTCAACTTTATGTCACAGAAAGACTTTAAGCAGCCCAAACGATTCCGCCACCCATCCCCCTCACTGAAGATGGGAGTCTGTCTCAGAATATAAAACTTCCCCACACTGAAAGTGATTTTAATGTTCAAATATACATTTTTTAAAACACAGAACCCTGGTGCTTCATCTACTACTTCATCTGGTGCTCAGCTGAATATAAAGTGGTAGCTAGAGAGAAAAACCAACTGTATCAGACTTATAGAAAAATACCATGACTGTCCCCAACACAGACACAGATTCACCACAATCAATTTTCAATAATATTTTTCACCATATAAGACTGACTTTAGATTATATCCATATGTAGCATGTAACTCTACTATGTTGTTATATGAAAAATCTTTCTATCTTTCTATCTAATTTATATTTGTGACACATTACATATTGCACAAATTGCCAGACACTTCGCAGGTATAAATGTGCTTGCTGTTGTTGTTTTTACATAATTAAATGAATATTCATTTCCTTTTGCAGGATGCAGCAGTATTTCCTACTCAGCCCTCCCTCACTGGAGCCATAAACAGGAACCATGTACCTGAATGTTCCTGCAAAGATTAAAAGTGGGTCACATGCCATGCAATAGATGTTAGGCAGAAATCTCATAAGGATAAGGTTTGAATACACTGAGTGCATGTGTGAGTGTGTGTGTGTGTGTGTGTGTGTGTGTGTGTGTGTGTGTGTGTTTGGGGAGGCAGTATAAAGAAGAGTAGAGTTCAACAAAGCTGGGGTTCAGGAATTAAAGGGATATAGAATTCAAAACCCCTTTAACTTCCCATTTTCATCAATTCTTAACCATGGCACACCCTAGTCATGCTCATTCCAAACCTAATCTTGAGTAACAATAGTCTGTCAGTTACAGAAAAATAGAGGAAACAAATTTGGGATGTAATCAGAAAATCTTCTTTATGGTTTAACTAAGAGGGTCATTAATATATGTTATAGCTCAGGAAGTCCAAGCTTTCACACTAAATTAGAAAAGTCTCCTTCCTAATACACAGGCAGAGGTGAATCCATTGGGTTGATTATTTGACTCTCAGCTGTGACAACTTCAGCAGAATAATCCTGTCCCTCAAAACTCCTTTTATTACATTTCATATAACAAACAATAAAAAACTACAAAGGATAACCCTATGCTATGCATGTAAAACACCTGACTTGTTTCCTCTGACATATTCCTCTCTTTGAAAGAAGTCCAAATAGTTTCATAGTACTTAAATGCATTAACTAAAAAACTAAATTGCCTATATTAAAACTTTACCACCTTAAATTTTACATCTTTCTATCTGTTTTTCTTATTAACCATTTCCAAAGTAGTCTGAAAGAATGGTTTCTAATTTTAAAGAGTTTTTTTCCTGAAATTGAAACAGAAGTCATTTGTATTTGAGTCTCATCAAATAAAAGGTTGATGACTTTGAAATCTACGCTTTAGGCCACCTCAAATAGTAATAAAATACATAAAGAGTGAATGCACTCCACAATGCCTTCAAAGGATTCCAAACACCATGGCCACAAACTTTTCTTCCAGTATGGAAAACAATTTTACCAAAACAGTAAAACAAAACCAAAATGAAAACTCCATGCAAGAACCCCTATTTCATATAAATACTTAGTGAAAATCAGGCATATTAATATTAGGGTCAGAGGATGGGGAATGAATGGTCATTTAAAACCATATGTCAAGGATTAGGCAATGCCAAATGCCTCAAAAACAAACAAGCCAACGATTTAGCTTTGCTAACTTTCAAAATACCTAAATAGTGAGTGGAGATTAGGAAAATAGTAAAATAGTTAATGTTATTAAATTTATTTAAAATATTTTTAATGTTTATTTATTATTGAAAGACAGAGAGAGACAGAGCATGAGCAAGAAGGAGGCAGAGAGAAAGGAAGGTACAGAATCTGAGCAGGCTCCAGACTCTTAGCTGTCAGCACAGAGCCTGACATGGGGCTTCAACTCACAAGCCGCGAGATCAAGACCTGAGCTGAAGTTGGACACTTACCAACTGAGTGACACAAGCACCCCTTTTAAATTTATGTTGGAACATATTTAAATTGCCACTTCACACAACATATAAAGGATTTTTCAGTGATCACCAATTTGCCAATTTTCTTAAAAGAACAATCCAACATCCAATTACAGAAAAGACACTCTCACCATTTCATTTATTCACCAAATAGCTCTTTCAGAAAAGATTGGGCACATTCAGGGTAGTATGGCCATAGACCAAATAGTTCTTTCAAATTGCCCTTTCTTCTTCCAGCTGCAGTTTGAGGTTTCTGTACTTCAAAATCCATATGGGAATAACAAATGGAAGCCACCATATGACTGTGGGGTGATTTTATTGTTCCCAGGCCCACCAGTCCTGTGAGTTTAACTTTTTAAATATCAAATAACTTAAAACTTCCATTCTAACCAGAGAAATCCTGTCATCCACATACTATTTTTAGAGCCTTGCCAAAAGAAGAAAATCACAGAAAGCATTCCTTTTTTATCATTTTACTTTCTATTCCTTCTTTGCAACTTGATTTTTTTAATTACAACTCATTATTTTATCTCATTAAGATGCTATCCCTACTCTATGTGGTTCCCTACAAATGTGGCCATAGCTCTTGTTCTTCATTCCCAAGACCACTATTAATATGAGTCATTGTATAAGTTTTAATGAAAACTTCATGGAAAGTAAAGGATAATTACACTATTCTACGGAACAGGCTAAAATTCAGAATGAAATACAGTTTCTAAAATCTTATTCCCCATTCTTTACTTAGGGACCTCTGATTTATTGGTCATATATCACTTTGGGTCATAGACTAATGGCCTGTTCCTGGAAAATCGTTCGCCTGTGTCTTGTTCTTGGAATTAGAAGACTCTGAAAACATTTCACACTTTCCTTTCTTGCAAAAATGTCAGCATTCAAAATACAAAAGTTTCTCATATTTCATGTTTACTAAAACAAAAATAAAATGAGTTAGGAAGTATACTAGAAAACATAGTTGACTTGAAATCAAGTAGCTAATAGTCTATTCTAGACTTCTTCATGAAGAAGTTGTGTGACTTTAAGTAATCATTAATCTCAATATATATTAACAATATATTATGTGTGACTTTGAGCATGGAGAAGAAAATATGAAATCTCTGCTAAAAGGAGTATAATGTGTAGGGTTTGCAGGTGCAAAGTGGAGTAAAATTGACAGTTGTTATGGAATCTGCTATAATTGTGAAACACTGGCATTTGAAGGAGTCATATTCCTGCCCACAGTAGCATGGAAAGAAAGGAATGCAGACAGATTATCTACGTCATGCTTCCAACAGCACATTGCAAGTGGAAATTAAGAAACCCCCCAATGCACAAGGTAACAGTTCTATCTTATTGATCATTTGTTAAATAGCTCATCTTTTTCCAGAAAAAAAGTCCATTAATGACATTTTTAAAACAGATAAATATCTTCCTTAATGTCATTCTTAAATAAGAAAAATGAGGAAAAGGAGCAAAAGTTGTAAAAATGGTGATCAAAGGAATCAGATCAAACCTAAAAAATATAGAAACAGATTGAGAGAAGACTTAAATTTTCTTCATCACAGTGAGAAACAGGATAAGAAGACTTCCATTAAATATATTGTAAATAAACACATGCAATCTCCCTACCCTAAAACTTGCACAGTTTTCTACTCACGGTTCTTCTCAGAGCGATTCTAACATCTTTGTTCCTCAAACTATAGATTAAGGGGTTCATCACGGGAAGCACATTGGTATAAAAGACAGAAGAGATTTCCCCCTCATTCATAGAACTAGCAGAAGACGGTTTAAGATACATAAATGCACCTGATCCAAAGAAGAGAGAAACAGCAATTATGTGGGAGCTGCAGGTGCTGAAGGCTTTGGACCTGCCCTCAGTGGAGCTGATGCGGAGGATGCTGGAGAGGATGGAAGCATAAGACACAAAGATGGTGACACTGGGCACAATCACATTCATGCCCATCACAATGAAAACCACCAGCTCATTCACATAGGTGCTTGTGCAGGAAAGCTGGAGCAGGGGGAGGATGTCACAAAAATAATGGTTGATGGTGTTTGCATCACAGAAGGTCAGTCTCAGCATGAATCCCGTGTGGGTCATAGCACCCGAAAATGCCATCAAATATGAACCAAGCATAAGGCTGGAACACACTCGAGGGGACATGACAACATTATACAGAAGTGGGTTACAGATGGCCACATAGCAATCATAGGCCATTGATGTCAGCACATAGCATTCAGAAATCACAAAAAAAAACAGAAAAAGTAAAGTTGGATCATACATCCCATATAGGAGATAATATTTTTCTTTGAAAGGAAATTCATCAGCATTTTTGGTGTAAATACTGAAGAATAACAGAGGTCTATGAAGGACAAATTGAAGAGGAAAAAGTACATGGGGGTGTGTAGGTATGAATTCAGCCCGATTAAAATTATCAAGCCGAAATTTCCCAACACAGTGACCACATACATGACTAGAAACAGGCAGAAGAGGGGAATCTGGAGATCCAATAGGTCTGTTAGTCCCACCAGAATGAATTCAGTCATAAAAGAGGCATTTCCAGGAGTCATTCTTCTCTAAAGGGATCTGTGGACACATGAGAAAACTCAGAAAAGCTCGGTTCTTCCTGCAATATCTCATCCTACAGGAGAGTGTGAACACTGGGAATGTCTAAGATTAGCTCAACCTGGACTTATAGAATCTGTCTTTTTCATTAATATGAGACTAAATGACAAGAGTTTTAATAAGCTAAATATAACAAAAGACATCACAAACTTTGCTGGAAGACGGAAAGCCAGTGCTGCCATATGCTAACATAACTACTGGAAAACCAAGGGTAAGTAAGAAGAAGCATGGCCCATGACAGAATCATCCTTCTCCCATCTCACTATTTCTTCATTCACTTGAACCTTTTCCTCAACAGTAAAATTGGAGACAGAGACCCTAACAACCTAAACCTGTCCTCTAATGGGCCAGATTAGACTTGGTGGATTGGGAACCATGAATATTGTTCCCAATCCAACACTAAGGGACCAGAGTCTAGGAGAGGTTGAGTTACTGTCTCATGTCACAGAGAAAAATCCATAAATCTAGAACATTGAGAGTTCCACCCATGGAGAGCGAAGAGACTGAGATACTACACCCCCTGCACCCTCTGATCTCTTATTCCCCTGAAACATATTCTCCTGTTAGTTTTACTTGAGTCTTGGGACTACATAAAATGGGGGTTGGGGGGGAGTGGCTTATCTTACATTTGTTGGACTTCCATCTCAAATCAAGGACACTGATATAAACAGAACTCAGAAACTCACCCTCCTTAGGCCAGAAAACCTCAGTGCTTCCTTATCCTTGGTATTTACTCCTGTAGTCCTGAAAAGGAAACTTCAGGCTCTGAGGCCTTGGTTTCTTTAATTCTAAAAGAATTTAGCCCAGACTTAATTTCAGATTGCCCTTCAAATATTTTTGGACTATATATCCTAATTTCTGAGAAAACTTCGAGTCTTCTCAAGCAGCAGAGAAAAAAAGTCTTTATTATCTTCACATTTGTTACTTGATTAAGGAGACAGAAGTCTGAAAGTGAGTTTAGTGATAAAGTACACTTGATTATAAACAGGGTAGACGTTTGTTCAGTCTCTTCCCCAAGGAATAGAGTTTATGTACAAAAAAGAAATAAATGGATTGATTGTGTTTACACTTGGGACCACAATCTTTCTTTAGTTCTTTAGGGATTCTATACCTAATCAAGTTTACATTTCACTCTAAGGATTGTACATCCCCCAAGGCAGAGGCAAAAATAAACTCCCATCTTCATATCATCTTCATCCTTTAATGAAAATCTATTGCCTAAGTTCTTTCTCTCTTTCTCCCCATATCCTAAGTGAAAGTTTTCCATAGAGTTTGCCTACAGGTTTATTTCTTTACCTGAAATACTTCAAATATTGCAATAATTCAATTCAGTTGTTATCTCTCCTGGGCCACCTCCAAAAAGCAAGGCTAATGCCTTATTAAATTTAAAATTTTTTTATATTTTAATTCCAGTATAATAGAGGTACAGTTTTATTAATTTCAGGTATACTGATTCAACAATTCTATATATTATTCAGGGTTTCTCATAATAAGTGTACCTTTTAAAAATGTTTATTTATGTTGAGAGAGAGAGAGAAAGGGAGATACTGAGAGAGGAAGAAAGAGAGAGAATTCGAAGCAGGATTGGCGCTGTCAGTGAACATCCCTTTGCAGGGATTGAACTCATGAACTTTGAGATCATGACCAGAGCCAAAACCAAGAGTCAGATGTTTAACCGACTGAGCCACCCAAGATAAATGTACTCTTAATTCCCTTCGTTAATTTCACCCTTATTCCCACTCACCTCCCCCCTGGTAAGATTATCAATTTGTTCTCTATAGTTAAGAGTTTGGTTTCATTAATCTCTTTTTTATTTGTTTTGTTTATTAATTCCACATATAAGTGAAATCATATGGTATTTGTCTTTCTCTGACTGACTTATTTCACTTAGCATTATACCCTCTATATCCATTAATGTTGTTGCAAATAGCAATATTTCATTCTTTTTATGGCCGAGTAATATTCCATTGTATATACATATCACCTCTTCTTTCATCTATCAATAGACACATGAGTTGCTTTCATATTTTAGCTATTATAAATAACAGGGGTTCATAGAGCTTTTCAAATTTGTGTTTTTGTATTCTTTGGGTAAATACCAAGTAGTGGAATTACTGGATCATATGGTAATTCTATTTTTAACTTTTTGAGGAATCTCCATACCGTTTTCCACAGTGGCTGCACCAGTTTGCATTCCCATCAACAATGCATGAGAGTCCCTCTTTCTCCACATCCTCATCAGCACCAGTTGTTTCTTGTGCTGCCATTTTAGCCATTCTGATAGGTATGAATGATATCTCATTGTGGTTTTAATTTGCATTTTTATTTCCTAGTGATAAGTGATGTTGAGCATCTTTTCATGTGTCTATTGGCATGTCTTCTTTGGAGAAATGATTGTTCATGTCTTTTCCTCATTTTTAAATTGGGTTGTTTTGTGTGTGTGTGTGTGTGTGTGTGTGTCTGTGTGTGTGTGTGTGTGTTGAATTGTATAAGTTCTTTATATTTTGGATACTTACCCCTTGTTGGATATATCATTTGTAAGTGTCTTCTTCCATTCAATAGGTTGTTTGTTGTTGTTGTTTTATGATGTTGATTGTTTCCTTTGCTGTGCAGAAGCTTTTTATTTTGATGTAGTCCCAATAGTTTATGTTTGCTTTTGTTTCCCTTGCCTTAGGAGACATATCTAGAAAGATGCTGTTATAGCCAATGTAAGAGCAATTATTGCCTGTGCTCTCTTCTAATATTTTTATGGCATCAGATCTCACATTTAGGTCTTTAATCTATTTTGAGTGTTTTTTTTGTATATAGTGTAAGAAAGTTTCGTATTTTTTTTGCTATAGCTGTCCAATTTTCCCAGCCCAATTTGTTAAAGAGACTGTTTTTCCATTGCATATTCTTGCATCCTTTACCATAGATTAATTGATCATATAATCATGGATCTATTTCTAGGATCTCTATTCTGTTCTACTGATTTATGTTTCTATTCTTGTGCCAGTAACATACTATTTTGATTACTATAGATGCATAGCATATTTGATTATTACAGTAGTATTTGATTTGTAGTATTTGATTACTACAGATTTGTAGTTAGCTGTTATTTTATTGAGGATGTTTATCATGAATTCATGTACTTTGTCAAATGCTTTTTCTCCATATATTTCAATATGATCATTTCAGATCATATGATTTTTATCTTTTCTCTTGTTGATATGATGTATCATGATGATTGATTTGTGAATACTGAACTACTTTTCACCCCAGGAATAAATCCCACTTGATCAGAGTGGATGATTTTTCTAATGTATTGTTGGATTGTTTGCTAATATTTGGTTGAAGATTTCTGCATCTATGCTCATCAGAGATATTAACCTATAGTTCTCTTTTTCTGTAGCGTCTTTATCTGGTTTAGATACCAGTGTTATGCTGGACTTGTAGAATGAATTTGGAAATGTTTCTTCTTCTGTTTCTTGGAATAGTTTGAAAGGAAAATATACTATTTCTTCTTTAAATATTTGGTAGAATTTGCCCGTGAAGCCAGATATCTTGTCCTGGACTTTTGTTTGTTGGGAGTTTTTTGATTACTGATTATATTTCATTGCTAGTAATTGGTATCTTCAAATTTTCTTTCTTCCTGCTTCAGTTCCTAGGAGTTGTTTCCATTTCTTCTACTTTTCCAATTCGTTGGCATATAATTTTTCATAATAATCTCTTATAATCCATTATATTTCTCCTCTTTGTTTTTTGGTTTTGTATGAGTCCTTTCTCTCCTTTTTTAAAATGAGTCTAGCTAAAGTTTATAGTTTTGTTGATCTTGTCAAATAATCAGCTCATGGTTTCATTGATCTGTTCTATTGTTTTTTAGTTTCTATTTTTTATTTCTGCTATAACCTTTATTTCCTCCTGTTACTGATTTTGGATTTTGTTTGTTCTTCTCTTTCTAGCTCCGTTAGTTATAAGCTTGGGTTGTTTATTGGAGATTTTTTTTGCTTCTTGAGGTATACCTGTATTGCTATAAGCTTCACTCTTAGAGGTGCCTGGGTACCTCAGTAGGTTAAGTGTCGACTCCGGCTCAGGTCATGTTCTCTCAGCTCACGAGTTCAAGCCCTGCACTGGGCTCTGTGCTGACAGCTCAGAGCCTGAAGCCGGCTTCATATTCTATGTCTCTCTTTCTCCCTGCCCCTCCCCTGCTCATGCTCTGTCTCTCTCTCTCTCAAAAATAAATAAACACATTTAAAAAAAAAAAAAAAGCTTCACTCTTAGAACAGCCTTTGCTGCATCCCAAAGATTTTGGACCATTGTGTTTTCATTTTCATTTGTCTCTATTTATTATTTTATTTTCTCTGCAATGTCTTGCTTGACTCATTCATTCTTTCTTTTTAAATGTTTGTTTGTTTGTTGAGAGAGAGAGAGAGAGAGAGAGAGAGAATGAGTGGAGAAGAGGCAAAGAAGGAGAGGGAGAATCCCAAGAAGGCATCATGCTGTCAGTGTGGAGCCCCACTCAGGGCTCAATCTCACCAACTGTGAGATCATGACCTGAACCAAAATCAAGAGTTGGATGCTTAACCAACTGAGCCACACAGGCACCCCAATTGATTCACTCTTTAATAGTATGCTATTTAACCTCCACATATTTGTGGTCTTTCCAGATTTTTTCTTGTGGTTGATTTCTAGTTTCATAGTGATTTGGTCAAAAAGATGCATGGTGTGACTTTAGTCTTTTTGAATCTGTTGGGACTTGTTTTGTGGATTAACATATGATCTATTCTGGAGAACGTCCCATGTGCCCTTGATAAGAATATGTATTCCACTCTTTTAGGACAGAATGTTCTGAATATATCTATTAGATCCATCTGGTCCAATATGTTATTCAAAACCACTGTTTCCTTATTAGTGTTCTGTTTGGGTGGTCTATCCATTGATAGAAGTGGGGTGTTAGAATCCTTTACTTCTATTGTATTGCTATCAACTACTTCCTTTATGTTTGTTAATAGCTGCTTTATGCATTTGGGTGTTCTCACACTGGTTTCATAAATATTTACAATTGTTATACCTTCTTGTTGACTTATTCCTTTTATGATGATGTAGTGTCCCTCTTTGTCTCTTGTTACAGTCTTCATATTAATGTCTGTTTTTTCTGATATAAGTATTGCTGCCCAGGGTTTCTTATTACTTCCATTTGCATAATAAATGCTTCTCCATCCCTTCACTTTCAATCTGTATGCATCTTTAGGTCTCAAATGAGTCTCTTTCTTGTAGGCAGCATATAGATGGGTCTTGCTTTTTTATCCATTCCATCGTCCTGTCTTTTGATTGAAGCATTAAGTCCATTTACATTCAAAGTAAATATCGACAGATACAGACTTATGGTCATTTTATTACTTGTTTTATGGTTGTTTTTGTAGTTCTTCTCTGTTCCTTTCTTCTCTTGTTCTGTTTTCTCACGGTTTGCTGGCTTTCTTTAGTTATATAGTTGGATTCCTTTCTTTTATTTTTTAGATATAAATTATTAGTTTTTGATTTGTGGTTCCCATCAAGTTTGAATATAACATTTTATGCATATAGCAGTCTACATTGAGTCAATGAATGCATAAGTTTGAACCCATTCTAAAAGCACTAAGTGTTGACTCCTTTCCACCACCATGTTTTAGGTAAATGGTGTCATACTTCACATTCTTTTATCATGGGAAAACCTTGACTGATTTTTATAGATGTATCTACTTTTATTGCTTTTGTGTTTCCCACTTTTCTTTACTCCTGCTTATGGTCTTTTGTTTACATTCAACAAGTCCTCTTTAATATTTCTAGGAGAGATGATTTAATGGTCATGACTTCCTTAACCTTTTGCATGTTTGGGAAACTTTATCTCTCCTTTTCTGAATGAAAGCCTTGCTGGATAGAGTATTCTTGGCTGCAGGTTGTTTTCTTTCAGTACTTTGAATATGTCATGCCACGCCCATCTCACCTTTAATGCTTCTGCTGGAAAATTAACTAGTTTCCTGATGGGGTTTTCCTTGTATGTAACTACTTATATTTTCTCTTGCTGCTTTTAAAATTCTCCTTATCATGACTTTTTCTTGCCATTTTATTTACAATGTATTTTGGTGTGGATCTCCTTGGGTTGGTTTTTGGGGGGTTCTCCATGTCCCCATGGATCTGTATATCTGTTTCATTCCTCAGATTCAGGAAATGTTCCAGCTATTATTTATTCAAATAAATTTTCTACTCTATCTCTCCTCTCCTGTTATCCCTATAATGCAAATATTATTATGCTTGATGGTGTAGCTGAATTCCCTTAATCTATTCTCATTCTTTATTATCCTTTTTTTCTTTCTCCTGTTCAGCTTGATTACTTTCCATTATTTGGCCATTCAGGTCACTGACCCATTCTTCTGCTTTCTATATTCTATTTTTAATTTCAGATTTTGAGTTACTCATCTCTGATTGGTTCTTTCTTATGTTTTCTATTGCTTTGCTATGGGACTCACTGAGATTCTCCACTCTTCTCAGCTCTAGTGAGAATCTTTATGATCATTACTCTAAATTCTGTATCAGGCTTATTACTTATCTCCATTTTGTTTAGCTGTTCTACTGTGATCTTTTCCTGTTCTTATATGTGGGACATATTCCTGTCTACTCATTTTGTCTAACTTTCTGTATCTGTTTCTATATGTTAGAAAACTCTGCTATGGCTCCTGCTCTGGAGGGTAGTGGCCTGCAGTGCAATGTCCCCTGTTCACCAGAACTTAGCACTTTAGGAGTGCCTTCTCTGTGTTACATGTACCCTTTACTGTTGTGGCTGAGCCATGTTTGCCTTCAGTCCAGTCATCTGCAATGGCTCTTTTTGCCAGCTCTGGAAAGGATTTGGTCCCTCTGTTGTTCATGGACCAGTCTGGGGCCATCTTGAGCTAGAGTTGAGTCACACCTAGATTTTGCCAGAGCTGTGGTTACATGGAACTGCAGGGTACTCTCCCAGAGTTGTGCCCTAAGAAGCTTTCATTGGTTAGACCATATATCTGTCCCCAGCCCACTGCTGGGTCCACTGTTGAACAGGTGGATAACAGGGCATGGTGGATATGGAGGGTCCATAAGAGAATGCAGAGGCAGGGCACATTGTGTTAGCAAGATATGCACAGGTCTGCTGTGGAAGGAGACTTGAGCAGCTTTGTGGAACTGCCAAGCCAGGGGTGTCTGCATGAGCACACAGGGATGGCATGGGCTGTGAGCAAAGCTTTGATTCTCAAAGGTGTCTGGGTATCTAGGCTTGAAGACAGGGCAGAGAAATTGTTCCCCACCAGATCCTTTGTTCTTGGAGAAGTCTTCCAAAGATACCTTCCCCTCCAGCACATGTTCTGAGATTCATAAATAAATCTACTTCCCATATATCCTGGGCATTTTTCAAACATGTTTCTATGCCATATCTCAGAGGGGCTATTTATTATCTCTTTAAGGGAAGAGATGCAGTATCTTATCACCCTCTGACTCTGGGGAGCCTGCTGATTTTTAAAGCTCCAGGTGCTAAGCCTTACTAACTATAAGAATTCATGAAGTTAGGCCTCTCTGGTTTTCAAAGCCAAATGTTGTGAGGATTCATCTTCCCATTGTGGGTCCCCCATGCCTGGGTTACCTAGTGTGGCATCTGCCTTTCTCCCTTCTCTGTCCCTGTGGTGTCTCTCCAGGCTGCCCTCCAGGCTAGGGACAGTCAGTCAGGTTCCAGCCCATATATCTGCACTTCCTACTGTTTTTGATGTGGCTTCTTCTCTACATTTAGCTGTAAAGAACCCATTCTTCCCGCCTTTGGATCATTTTCTGGGTTACTGGCACTGATATGGGTGTTATGCAGGTGTTTCTGTGGGAAGAGGTGAGCTTAGGATCCTCCTACTCCACCACATTCCTCAGAGATCCCAATTTTAAAGTTTTTACTTCTAAATACCTTCTGGAATTTGTTCCTGAAGGTCCTGCTGTGTTTTTAAATGTAACGTTTCATTAAATGATGCCATAAATTATTTTCATCATAGAAAATAGTGGGGGCTAAGAGGTTAGAGGGCATCTGTTTGAACAATATATCCATGCTTACAAACTTGACAAATTACTTGAAATCTCCATGCCTTGAGTTGTTAATTCTTAAAATAGTAATGATAATAACAGCATCTCTTTCATTGGTTTGTTTTGATGGCTAAATGAAAAAATGTACATAAAATGTTTAGAACAGTACCTGACATGTGGTAAATAGTCAATCGATGTCAGCTGTTGTTACTTATATTCTGAAAATTTCCAGTAGATCTTGTATCATAACACTCAAAGACATTCTTCCCTTTAATTCTCTTGTTCTCCCAAAAATTGTAAGTTTTATAAGGACAAACATCAGTTCTGTCTTGTTTATGACTTTTCTCATGGTGTTATGTAGAATGCATACTAGACACTGTGTAAATAATTCTGTAAATTATGTTGTTCTTGGTGAAAGCCTTCAGAATGGTTTCCACATTTCTTGCAGGTTAAGCATCAGAGTCTACAATGATTTCCATCCATTTCCCTCAGGCACTACACAAGTTCAAGCACATTTTTAGCTTTTAATGCAACTATGCTGCTGAACTGTAGTGGCCCTAACCATTATTCTAGCATTTTCCCACATATTCCCTTGCATTTAGCCATATACACTGCTGCTAGAATAAGTTCTGAAAGCACAGATCTGTCCCTCAATTACCCAATGGGAAACTGAAACACTGTAATAAAAGCATAAATCTCAAAACTGTTAAGCTTTAGGTAAAATTAAATAAGAAATCAAATAAAAGTTAAATCTGAAAAGAAAATCGTGAAAGTACTCTTCTGGTTGATGGTAGTGCTTTGAGTACATTAAGTATTGTGAAAACTCTTACCCTTCTCCACAAATATAAAAAAAAAAGAGAATGTTTACACTTTAGAGACTATAAGAGTACAATAAACAAAAAGCACTAGCCAGAAGAACTGAAGAATACATTTAAAATTTAATTGTAAATATTTATATATGCTCCTTTCTATCACATAATACAGCTTTTCTCTTCAATGTTTCCTGAAAAGTTACAAGACTATCCCCCAAGATATTCATTTGTTAAAATAATATACTACTCAGTATCTCAGGAATATAATCATTAACCCATGTTATCAATTAGAAAGTTTGTAGCTTTATTACAGAATGTTCCCTCAGTCAAATACTCATTTAAAAAAGGCACTTATTTTTCTCGCATAACACTACATTTGGAGGCACAGCATCCTAGGTTTGGTTCACCAACTAAGTACTCTCAAGGACCCAGATTCTTCTATTCCACTGTCCTTAAACTATTGGCCTTTATTCTCAAATGTTCACTTCCTGGTCACAAAATGACTACCAGAGCTCCAAGAATACAATCTAAAAACAATTATTTCCAAAGACGAAAGCAAGAGAAGAAGACAAAAGAACTCCTTTCAAGTATCTCTCTTTATATCATGAAGTAAATTTCCAGAAGCCAATGGATGACTTCCCTTTACACCTCTTCAGTCAGAATAGACTATACCACATGGGGTAATAGAGAAAAGTGGGGAAGAAAAGAATACTATTCCTAGGCATTTGCTGTATGGAGTCCACCAAAAGTTGGAGAAGACCCTTCAGTTCTGGAAACTTGATTATTTTAGGTTATGTATATTTATCCTTATTTTTCATTATTTCTCCAATGGTTTCCTTTTAAACATTTCAGCATAAAACAACTGTTGAGTAGTGAAAAACAATAAAAGTAGGGTCCTGGTCAGACAAAAATGTTAATAGTATGTTCTGAATGGCAAGATGTAAGATTGGTAAACCCTAGAAGCATGAGACATTTTAGAGAGAAAGATCCAACAGCTTTCTATTCTTATTTAGATATTTTCTTTTCAAAATATTTTGTGTACATCATTTACAGGATTCTGTTAAATAAGTCTACTAGATATTTAATGTGCAGAAACCTGCAAAAGTCACAAAACTATAATATATATTACAACAAACACTCTTTTAACACTAAATATGTCTGTTTATATAAATATTTCTCCAATTATGAACTCATTCACCAAAAGTTGAACTATGTCATGAATACCCCATTCCACTTGCCATAATTTAACTATTTAGGACCTAAAAATCCACATGGGGAAAAATACAGCTACAAATACTGAATAAACTATTTTGGCAATATTTCATGACCTGGGTAGAGATTATATTGATTACTTTATTATTTATTAAGCTATATATAAATGTTCTGTGAACTTTTCAATATGGGTGTTATAGTTCACCGTAAAGTAAAAGATTAGTATTTTTAATATGTGCCATATCAATATATAAATTATTTAAAACTCAAAATACACTTCAGACTTGTCATTATTTTATTTATTAGGTGATATTTCCAAATAAAATATTTTCAAAATCCCTAATTAAAATGTGTGCTTGTTTCTGGAACCTATTTTTTCTATCAGGTTTTGTGACTTTAAATAACAATTACCGATCATGAATTCTTAATAAGTATAATCATAAATTTTTTTACAATCCCCATAACAAAAAATATTGAATATAAAAGTAACATAAAGTTTTAAATCATTTTTAAAACCATTCAAAAGTTTACAACTGAAATCATTCAAATAATAAAAGAGCTATTTTCTTTCATGTTAAACTTATTTAGAGCTAAGTTCATATTTTCATTTCCAACATTCAAAATAACAAAGCCCTAATTTGCAGAAGTCTTGTACATTCCTAGAGCAAACACATTAGCTTAAATAGTGATAAGAAGATATATCCTCTGGAAATGGACCAGAGTACCTGAAATGGGGAAACAGATGTGGGGGCATCTGCCTGGAGCAAATTCAGGATTCCCTGCCTGGGCTCCCACAACCACAGACTACAGCACTTACAAGTGCTCCTGGTGCACTTAAAGCAAACTCTTCCAGCAGCCCAGACAAGAGCCATGGGCCTCTTGTTCACAATGGGCACTGTTCTCTGCATGTAGCTGCTATACATGGCCACCAAATGGTGGAGCAACAACTTTTCTGGGTTTTTGTTGTTATTTTTTTAAATATGTATTTATTTATTTTGAAAGAGAGAGAACGCATGAGAGCTCACGCAAACAGGAGAGGGGCAGAGAGAGAGGAGAGAGAGAATCCCAAGCAGGCTCACTGCTGTCAACCCAGAGCCCAACACAAAGGCTCAAACTCATGAAACATGACATCATGACCTGAGCAAAATCAAGAGTTGGATGCTTAATCAACTGAGCCATCCAGGTGCCTCTGTTCAGGCTTTAAAAATGGAGCAGTGAGTATCATTTTGTCTCGTTCTTGCTGCTTGCCAAAGCCACAGGAGTTCAATCACATCACCTTTACTCTTGATCTCCCTTTGTAGGCTACCTACCAAGTACCAGGCAATCAGATTGGAACTCCAGCTGTTCACAGTCAAATCTGATTGTCCTAAATCCAATATTTTGACAGTAACCCATTTGCCATACTGTCTGCTCTTCAGTGTTTAGAAAACTCTGTCCCAATTTCTTTCACAAAGGAGAAAGAATGAGAACTTAGGCTTAAAAAAACCTAGAAAACTTTTCCACTAGTATGTCACCCTTATTGCTTACTTATACAGACTGATTGCTGTAGTAAATCAAGGACCTAAAAACATTACAATTCCTTTAAGTAATGGAATGAACTTGGTTGATGTACAGGTACCATTCACCATTCATGAGGGCTAAAACAATAAGTTTCTAAGATTTCTTATTTCATGTTTTCAAGTTTAACCAAGGGACCCTTTTAAGTTAACATTAATCTACTTAAGCAGACTATAATGAATGTAATTAAGTTTTTGTATATAAAAAAGATTTGATATGCCTTTAACTTATGTTAATATGGGTTGAATGTAAGTAAAACAAAGATTTTCCAATTTAAATTGTTGATGGAGTAACTATGATATAACAGGAGGAAAAGAAACAAGCATACAATATCCAAATCTTTTAAAAAGTCACCAAAATACATACACAAAACTTCCAAATATTCAATAGTCATAAATAAGCCTATATATTTTGAAATTATTTCACACTGAATTTTCTTATTATATTAATTTTTAAAACACTAGGCTTATATTTTAACAATTTTATTTATAAATATTATAAAATGTACTTTAAATTAAAAAGATAAATCAATTCGATTTGCTGGGTCAACACAAGAATTTCGACCTGTAAAGTAAGACTGTTGACTTCACAGAATCAACACAGGCTATGGAATGCTGAGGTCTACATGCAGTACTCATACCACAAGTTATATGCTATGCCTGTGGTACACATCTTACTTTTTTGTTAAGTACAAGAGTTTATAGACATGGATGTTTTATATCTTATTCTATTCTTTATTAAAGCATGTGAGGGACACCTGGGTGACTCAGTTGGTTAAGCGTCTGACTTCGGCTCAGGTCATGATCTCACAGTTCATGGGTTTGACCTCCGCATTGGGCTCTGTGCTGACAGCTCAGAGCCTGGAGCCTGCTTCAGATTCTGTGTCTCCCTCTCTGCCCCTCCCCTGTTCATGCTCTGTTTCTCTCTGTCTCAATAAATAAATAAAAAACATTTAAAAAATTTAAGGCATGTGAACTTCTAAAAACATGTGCTTTAGAGCCAAATTCAAACCAAATAATTTAACCAGGCCCTTTAATGGATGTAGACAAAGAAGGACAGAAGCAGGTATGAGGTATACTTGAGGAGTAAAAGGTTTTGTTTGTTTGCTCTTTAAATTATGACAATGGGACACCTGGGTATCTCAGTTGGTTGATTGTCCATCTTCGGCTTAGGTCATGATCTCACAGTTTGTGAGGCTCTGAGCTGATGGTGCTGAAGCCTGCTTTATATCCTCCCACCACCCCCCTACCTTCCCCTACTCATGTTCTCTCTTCCTTTCAAAAATAAAATAAATAAAAATTATTGCAGTGTGGTAGACAGTATACTAAATATAATTCCTTGATTATCTGTTCTTGAGGGTTTTTTTAAATGATTATTTATTTTGAGAGAGGGAGAGAAAGTACGAGAGTGTGAGCAGGGGAGGGGCAGAGAGAGAGGGAGAGAGAGAGAATCCCAAGCAGGCTTCAGGTTGTCAGCATAGAGCCCAAGGCGGGGCTTGATCTCACAAACAGCAAGATCATGACCTGACCTGAAATCAAGAGTTGGACGCCTAACTGACCAAGCCACATCTTATAACAATAATTTTAATGTGGTTTAAGTAAAGTTCCTAAAAGCATTAATTATTTCATAAGGCTATTCTTACAAACTAATGTTTTAGAACTTCTCAAAACTCATAATATTTTTGTATAAACATAAAAAAAGACAGATAATCTACTATATTCCCTGACTAGGACATACCCCCTGAGATATATCTGGCCTTAAAATCATTGAAAGTAGTTTATCCTCAGAGTTACACACAAAAAAGGAAAATTTTGGAGAGCCCTATTTTCCACTATACTTATTATAAAGCAGTCTTTCTTGTTCAACAGATAGCATAATATCTAACAGGCTTGTTAAAATATACATAATACTCTGAAAAACTGTGGCATGCCTCACCAGGAAGGCTTATCCCCAAACTCCTCAGCCTCACTATTCCAGGATGATCACAGCCATAAGAAGATTGTGATGACATCTTTGTAACTCATCCTGTCACCTCACTTTAAAATCAAACTTCTCCAGGGACAGATGCAGTTTTCTAATTGGATGTCAAAGCCTTGTAGATAATTGCTTTTGGACAGGCATCGTGGCTGGGGACATTATTCCCATGAAAATTACCACTTTCAATCTCATTCTAGAACAACATTCCAGAAGTTCTCTTCTTTCTTCATAATTTTTCCTTTCTTCCCTTCCATTTCCTGTGAGATGCACAATGGATTTAAAACACTGGGCTCTGCACTGTTAAGTATATCAGCAAGTCATATAACTATTTCCTCATCCAAGAACAGGATAAAGAGACTTTTCTTTTAATACAATTTATAAAGAATGTGGCACACATATGGACCACAGATTTAATTTTTCTTGTAAGAGACCAAAGGGAGGAGTCAAATTTACATATTGAAAAAAAATCCCAATAGGGAAAGGTTTCTGCCATATGTTTTTGTCTTTTGAAAGCAGGAAACAAATCTTCTTTTGCAAAAGGAAATCCTTGTTACGTAGTTAGGCAAAGAATCTTGACACTGCACATGACACCCTATTCTGTAGCCAAGAATATTACTGTGTGATTTTTAATCACAATCACAAACCATGCATACATAGACATATTGATGGTAATTTCAATTTTATTTATGACCAAAAATCAGTTGACCACTACATGAACAGAGGCATTCATTATTAGTGGGGATTGTAAAATGTGGGCAGAGTAGCATGGCTCCTTCATTCCCAAGCATCCTGAAGAATAAAAGAAGAAGCTAGATTCAACAAGGTATTCAATTCCATTACATACATGATACTAAAAATCCAGAACAAGAACCATTACCAAAAGAACCCTGAAAATTTCTGGAAATTTTTACAACTTTATTGTGTCCACAATTTTCCTCATGACTTCTCTGTTTTAATGTAATCATAGGTAATAAAACCCTCAAAACAGGGAAGTTCTCTGTGTAATTGTTTCAGAAAGCGAAGAAGAAGAAGGAAAAGGAGAAGAAGAGGTGGTGGCAGTGGAGAAGGAGGAAGAGGAGGAAGAGGAGGAGGAGGAGAAAGAAAAAGAAATGAACTAGCAAGATAGCATACTACCTAATGGTTTACCTTGGATGGGGAAGACAAGAGAAAAAAATAATAGGTAGAGTTATCCTTGTATAGGAAAGGTTAGCCTTGTATCTCCAATTGATATGGGGAATAAAGACCAGTTTGGGGTCACCTTGTAACAGAGGATGATCCTCAAGTCCAAGAATATGCCCACATAGTTACATTATGTGACAAGAGGAAGAAAGGGAAACTAAAGTAGAAATCCTGCCCAGAAGACTTTAGAAAGGTAAGGAGAAGGAAAAAAGAATAAGAAGAGGATGAGGAAGACCAGAGAGCAGACAATAAGACATAGTAAAGGAGGTATAGATGATTCTACTCAGTTTGTAATTCTCTTCAGGGTTTTCTTCAGAGCAAGTTTGATATCTTTGTTCCTCAGGCTATAAATGAAAGGGTTGAGCATGGGCACCACATTGGTGTAAAACACTGAGAAAAATTTCCCTTGGCTCACAGACCCAGGAGATGATGGCTTGACATGAGTGAGCAACCCAAATCCATAGAACAGGCCAACAGTTACCATGTGGGAGCCACAGGTGTTGAAGGCTTTGGACCAACCCTGAGCTGATGGGATGTGAAGGATATTGAAAAGAATAAAAAAATAAGAAATAAAGATAACGAGGCTAGATATAATGACAACTAAGCCCACGATAACAGAGGTCACCAGCTCACTGGCATAGGTGCTGCTGCAGGAGAGCTGGAGGAGGGGGAAGATGTCACACATGTAATGGTCAATGACATTGGAATCACAAAAGATCAGCCTGATCATGCACCCTGTGTGGACCATGGCACCAGCAAAACCCATCACATATGAACCAGACATCAGCAGAGAACAGACCTGAGGGGACATGGTAACAGTGTAGAGCAGAGGTTTACAGATGGCCACATAGCGATCATAGGCCATGGCTGTCAGCACGTAGCACTCAGAGTTGACAAAAAAGCAGAAGAAAAATAGCTGAGTCATGCATCCCATAAAGGAGATGATATTCTTCTCTGAAATGAAGCTTATCAGCATTTTTGGGGTAAAGACAAATGAATAACAGAGATCAATAAAGGACAGATTGAAGAGAAAAAAGTACATGGGTGTGTGAAGGTGTGAATTCAGGCAAATTAAATTAATTAAGCTCAAATTGCCTACCAGTGTGACCACATAGTTCACCAAAAACAGAAAAAACAGAGGTAGTTGGAATTCTGGTTGGTCTGTTAATCCCATAAGGATAAACTCAGTCACAGAGGAGTCATTTTCCACAGCCATTTGCTTCACAGGTATGACCTGCAGGAACAGGGGTAGAAGGTGACATTAACAATGGATTCACTCTTTGTCTCCAGAGGGACGCAAGGCTATCTAAAGACACATGCAAGGAATCCAAGGAGAAAGACTTCCTATGATAATTCTGAATGATTCTTCATTTTCTCCTCTACTTCCACTCATGTTGTTTATGCAGAAAGAATGCTGGTAAACCCCCAATGTCTGCACACAATTTCGTCCCTTATCCCCAGTCTCCATTCAGGATTAGGGCTGACGAGAGCAATAAATTAATAAACTGGTGTTGTTCCCCACAACCCTTGATTTATGCAGTTTGGAGTCTGAGAGGAAATTAGCCAGACAAATGTAACTCAATTCTCACCTTTATTTTTCTGGAGGCCTCACTGCTGCTGAACCTTAAGGACATTTGACTCTACAGTCCTGAGGGCACAAGGAAAAATGCAATATCTATCAGCACACCGTAGGTCTTTGACAGGCTAAAAGAGGTATCCTGGAGATCAGGCCATGATCTCTACTTAAGAATTTGCCCAGAAGTCCTCTTGACTTCCAGGGAGAAAAACAATCTTATTTGAGCTCCCAAACAATCATTTGACTCAAGTGGGAATCTATTCCATGATTTGTAGTTCTGGGAAAACTGATTAGAAGCACAGAAGATTTATTCTCTCCCTCATTATTTCCTTCCAAGTCAAATGAGTCCACTGAGGATAGACATTATTGAGCCTATGTTTATATCCTGTGTCATAGATTTAACATTGGATCCCTTGAGATGCAATGTTCTGCTCAGCTTATAATTTCACAATAGAAATTCTTAACCCCCAATTCAGAGGAAGGAAGTACCTCATTTCCTCTATCATCCCCTGGAGTCTTTGCACAGTTCTAAGAGGAAAATCTGGGCATGGTCACTTGCCATTTCTGGTATTTTCCTAAAGCCTCTGGGATCACAGAAGTAAAATATTAAAGCATAGCTTTACCCCTGTCCATGCTTGTGGATCTCACTTCTGTAAAGGGATGTTCTAGCAAAGTGGTTGAGAGAGTGGGAGTGGGCCCCCAAGTCAGACTGAGTTTAAATGTGGGCTTTAAAATCCTTAACTATGAGTCTCAAGGCAGCTATAACTTCTCTGGCACTTATATGCATATTTTTATATCTACTTACACCTATGTATACCTATAAAATGAGTTTAGTAAAGAGCAATCTCCTAGGGTTGTTGTGAGGATTAAATTGGCTAAATCATATAAAGTATCAGAAACATGCCTGACACATAAAAGAAGCCTGATAAGTGTTTGTACCCTCCCCTGTTTCCAATCCATATTCATTATATCAAGGTTTTTTGGCCTTGGCACTACTAACATTTTGGACTTAGTAATTCTTTATTGAGAGGCCATCTTGTGTATTATAGGATGAAAGCATGCCTGGCCTCTACCTATTAGAAGCCAATGGTATCCCCAGCACCAGTTGTGACCATTAAAATGTTCTCCAGACACTGGCATGTGTCCCTTGGGTGGCAAAATCACTCATTTTGAGAAATGCAGATCCATATGTAGAGCTATATCTATATATGTATATGGGACTTCTTCCATATGTGCCCTTCAGAAAGCTCTATCTTATGCCTAGTTATGTACCACAAGCTCAAAGTTCCCAAAACTGAAGTTAGCATTTTGTTAGGATTTCCATTGCTCCTCCTCCAGGTCATAATTTTCTATGTTATTTTCACCATAACCCAAGGCAACTAACTACAGACTAAACTGAAGCAACTTCCTCCCACTTGCCATCTTCATCCAGACTCCAAGTCCCAGAGAATCCACCTCTTTGAAAAGTTTGGTCGTCTTCCCTCTTACACAGCTTCTGTATTCTCTCTATCTCAAATTCATATTACTCTAACGGTTTTCTAATCTGGCCTCCTATAGAAGATAAGAATTTGGAACTTTTCTACCTCCTTTCATCACTGTACATTTGTGCACATTCTGTTCTTGCTCTCTATTCCTAATTCCTACCGATATGTGATTATAATCATAAATTATCTGAGTTCATGCCATTTAACCCATTTTTTTGGTCACATTAAAGAGTGTCAAGAAGAAATAGAGACAAGTTACTTACATTGTCTTACATTTTTAACCAGAGTCTTTCACTATACTTCTAGGATCATACTAAGTCCACAGGAACCTGGAGCCTGGAGTTTAATGTTCCAGGTCTTGATCAATCATATTTTACCCAAATTAGATGGTACATGAGGGCTAAAACTCTGTAAAGAGACTTCCTCTTTGTTTTAGAGATTTTTACAGACTCATTTAATAAACAATTTTTGAGCATTTAGATTACAAGACAGAGTGAACACAAACAGAATGAGGTATAAGCCTTGACCCTATGATTTCTTAGTACAATTAGAGAGATAACCAAAGAAACTGAGATTTGTACCACTATTAGTTATTGTTAGCCAGTCATAGTGCTAAATTCTTTATCCGCCTTCCCTCATCTCACCTTTACACCCATCCTCTCCATCAGGGTTAGTTGCTGTTGCAAACTCAAAACAGCAACTGCCAGAGAAAGATTCATATTTAAGTGTCTATGATTCCAAAATTGATTTACTATACCACTACACTATGCATAATTGTGTGGTATATGTGCTATATACAATTTTGTACAGGGTACATAAAGACTTCTTCAAATTAAGTGACAGAAATTCAAGTCAAATCTATCTAGGTCAACCAGCCTATAACACAGGAGTGTGTGACATTGGTTAAGCTGAGGATGCACATGGCTTCTTGTGTGACGAGACAGGACTAAGTCCTTCATGTGTACGTCTCTCTTCCCACTTTTTGTTCTGTTTAATTCTACTCTGTTTTAATCTCAGATGGGTTCCCCCCATGTAGTGAAAAGAGAATCATCAAAATCCCTAGATTTGATCTTACCAACTCAGTAACTCCAGGGAGAAAAGAAAAATGTTTGAAATAGTATGGCAGAAAAGACAAGTGAAATGCCTATTTCTGACTAATCACTGCCATTGAGATTTGGCATGTGCTGACTGGATAAGGCAATGTCTCCTAACATGAGAAAATCAATCTATCAAAATAACATAAAATGAGGTACTCGTATCAGACAAGGCCCGGTCAGAAAAACAAACGTAATATATATGTGCTTCCTATAGAGTATATTTAAAACAAAGAATTATTTGGTTTATACAGATACTGCACAGAGGAAAGAGAAAAAAGTTGGAAAATATAAAGACTATTAAGCTGAGAAAATATTAAACTACAAAAAACATATACACAAATACTATTAAATTACAGAAAACCACCATTCTCACAACTGGTGGAACACATGGAAAAAGGGAGAATAACCAGATTCTGGAATCTCAGAGGGGGAGTTCTGTGGGATTGGTGTTTGGATGAATGGAAACCCGACAAGTGCTTAAGCCTCTCAGGGGCACAGCCCATGCAATGAAGCAAGGGACCACAACACAGCTGCCAAGGGAGTGTTGTCCAGCTACTGACCACACATCTAAGGAGGTGCAGAAAGTTAAGCACATTTCCATGTACTTGCTGGCCATTTGCATGCCTTTCTTTGGGATGTGTCTTTCAAATGATTTGCCCATTTATGAAATAGTCTTTTTATTGAGGTATCTCTTAATTTTTAACTTGTTATATATTATGATTACAATACCTTTATCAGGTATATGTATTGCAAAATTCTTCAAGTGTGTGGCTTCCCTATGAATATATTGCTGATAAACAGATGTTCTAATTTAATGAAGTTTATCTTTGCTTTTTGCTTTTGAATGTAGTGCTTTCTCGAATATGTCTAAGAAATCTGTGCCTACACCAACATACTTTCCTATGTTTTTTCAGAAGATTTATTTTTAAATTTTATATGTGTGGCTTGATATATTTGAAATTAATTGTTGTATATGGTGTGAGGTAGAGATCATTTAATTGTCTTCTCATGAATAGTATTTCCAGCACCAATTTGCTTTCCTGTCTCCATAGATTTACTTTGCTTCTTGGTCAAAAATCAATTAGCTGTATAAGTAAGGATTTCTCTCTGAACCTTCTATGCTGTACCATGACTTATCTATCTTTATAACAAAATCAATCTGTCCTCATTACCAAAGCCCAAATCTAAGTGGTAAAATCAGTTAGTGTAAATCTTCCAAGTTATCTAGAGTTCCCCAAGAAGCAGATGAAAGGAAATAATTAGACCTGCAAGACATTTATTGTGATAAATGCCTGAGAAGGATAAAATGGGAAGGAGAGGGACAAAGGCTTTCAGACTGGGTTGAAACCCTGATGCCTAAGAAAGAAGAAAGAGAAGGAAGGATGGGGTAGGAAAACATGACTACAGAGCAGTTCTAAAAATTCTGTTAGGACAATAGAAGTCCCTAAGCAAAGACTGCCTACCAGAAGATACCCGTGTTACACAGATATTGGCCAGCTTCTGTATGACCCATCATGCTAAGCCTTTGGCTGGGCACATCTCAGAGTGAGCATGGACTCTGCCTGAACACAATGGTGAATCCAAAGGAATATCAACTATAGATTATCAGTCAACGATGTTCTCTTGAAGAGCAACTGACCAGCTCCTCACTATGACTGCCACAGTCTACTCCCCAAAGCAAAATACATTCCAGTGTTCTTCCTGATTTATTTATTGTTATTTTAGTATATTTTATTATTAGTTTTAGCAATAAACTTATTATTGTTGTTATACAAGTAAGATAATTCAGTTCAACAAGCATTTCTTGTCCTCCCAATACAGCTAAATATACTAGAGAGAAAAACATTGAGAGATACCAAAATTAAAGGAAACAGCATCTACTTTAAATGTTTATTATCTTATTGGTGAGACAAAGTGTGAAGGTCAAATGTTGAAATCCTAACCCCCAAACATGATATTAGGACATGGGGCCTTTGGGAGTTACTTAGTTCATGACAATGGAATTCTCATGAATATGATTTGTGCCTTTTAAAGAAGTTCTGAAGAGGGGCACCTGGGTGGCTCAGTCAGTTAAGCAACCAACGCCTAATTTCAGATCAGGTCATGATCTCATGGCTCATGAGTTTGAGTCCTGAGTCAAGCTCTGGGCTGACAGCATGGAGCCTGCTTGGGATTCTCTCTCTGTCCCTCTCTGACTCTTTCCCACCTTTTCTATCCCCCGCCAAAATAAAAAAATAAACTTTATATAAACAAATAAATAAATCTCCATAGAAATCACTAGTTCCTTCCAAAATGTAAGGATATAATGAGAGGTGTGTAATCTAAAAAAGTGTTCTCACCCACGCATGCTGGCACCCTGATCTTGACCTTACAGCCTCCAGAACTGTAAGAAATAAATTTCTGTTGATTATAAGGCACTAATTCTGTGGTATTTTATTATAACAGTGCAAATGGACTAAGACATCGGTTTAAGGAAGCTCACAAAATGTTGCTAGAAATAAAAATTTATCATTATAAACATATACCCTTTTTTCATTATAAACCTTATTAAGTAAGTAAAACTATGTCTGATAGGTTTCTCCCAATATGCAATATTTTCCTTTAAGCGATAAACACCAGACTACAGTCATATTCCAGTCATTCCCCATATTTGGATCCTAAGATACATTTGTATTATTCCTTTTATCATATATATTAATGCTACATTTGCCAATATATGGATTCACTTCAGTTTAAATGAACTGGACTCTTTGAGGCTCTCAAAAGCTGGTGGTGTGTAGAATGGATTTTGCTATTTTCAAAGGGAATGAGAAAGAACAAAATAATAAGGAAAAATTGGTAAGAAAACAGAACAAAAGGAAAATATCAGAGAACTGGATTATACTTTAGCCTATATACACAGTTTGTAATGAACACATTTCATTGAATTCTCCTGCCTATAGCAATAAGAATATGAGGAAGAATAAGAATTTCTTTTAGTATTTGGCACTTTTGTGTTTAAAAGAGAAAAATGTAATTTTAACTTTCTGTGACTTATGAAATGTATCATTTTTGTTGAGATTAGGAATGGCTCAAAGACAGAAACAGTATGAAAAGAAAAGAGTCAGCATATTTTTGCTTTTTATAAACATGTTATTAGTTATTTAGTAAACTGGTATCAGGTACAGAAATACAGAAGCAAATAATAAAGCAAAGTAGCTCTAAGAGAAATGATAAGATAGGTCTACTAAAACACAGATAACACAATCTGCAGAAACAACATTGATAGTATTCAAAGCCTCTTCTTGAAAATCATAATAAAAATTTTTTAAATTAAATTTCTTGGAGTGCCTGGGTAGCTCAGTCAGTTAAGTGTCCAATTTCATTCAGTTCCTGGTTCGTGAGTCTGGCTCTGTGCTGACAGCTCAGAACCTGGAGCCTGTTTCATATTCTGTCTGCCTCTCTCTTGGCCTCTCCCCTGCTCATGCTCTGTCTCTTTCTCTCTCTCTCTCTCAAAAATAATTATACATAAGAAATCATTAATAAATATTGAATTTCCTTATATTATAATTTCTAATCAGAATATGTTTCTCCTTTGGATTTTAAACAAGGCTGTCCACAATGTATCTTTGATATCCTTGTTCCTCAAACTGTAGATCAGGGGATTGAGCATGGGCACCACATTAGTATAGAAAACTGAAGAAACTTTCCCCTGCTCCATAGACCCAGGAGAAGAACATTTAAGATACATGAATGCTGCTGACCCAAAGAAAAGACAAATAGCAATGATGTGAGAGCTGCAGGTACTGAAGGCTTTTGATCTTCCTTGAGCAGATTTGATATGAAGAATACTAGCGAGGATAAAGACATAAGAAATTAGGATGGTAAAGCTGGGTACTGTGATGTTAATTCCCACGACTATCAGAACTACGACCTCATTGACATAGGTGCTGCTGCAAGAGAGTTGGAGGAGAGGAAGAATGTCACACAGGTAATGGTTGATGACGTTAACACTGCAGAAGGTTAGTCTGAGCATGCACCCCGTGTGGGCGGAGGCGCCCCCAAACCCCATCGTATATGCAGCAATAGCTAG
>NC_043710.1:89760255-89764088 GCF_006229205.1 Suricata suricatta | reverse complement strand
CTTGAGGGTGTCATGCTGAGTGAAGTAAGCCAGGCAGAGAAGGACAGAAACCATATGTTTGCACTCATAGGTCTAGCAGGAAAACAGGAGAGACCTAATGGAGAACCAGGGGGAGCGGAGGAGGGAGAGAGAGTTGGGGAGAGAGAGGGATGCAAAACTTGAGAGACTATTGAATGCTGAAAATGAACTGAGAGTTGAACGGGAAGAGGGTGGGGGGAAAAGAGGTGGTGGTGATGGTGGAGGGCACTTAAGGGGAAGAGCACTGGGTGTTGTTTGGAAAAGAATTTGACAATAAAATATTATGGAAAAAAAAAGAAAGAGTAAAGTTGGGACATATGCTCTGTTCCTCTTGTCTTTGACTGATTATAAGACCTACTTAAATTCTGATGTTCCAGCCACTATTCTTAGAAGAGAGAGAATGAAAGCCTTGATTCAAGTTAGCTGAAAGAGAATTCCTAGTTGAACCAGTCTCCACTGTGATCTAGCTCCTACCCCTGTAAGATTTTCCATGAATAAAACAGATTTAGTTTTATATCAATACACAGATTTTTTTTGAGAGAGAGAGTGTGACTGGGAAAGGGGCAGAAGGGAGAGGGAGAGGGAGAGGGAGAAAGAGAGAGAGAGAGAGAGAGAGAGAGAGAGAGAGAGAGAGAGAGAGAGAGAGAAAGAGATAGAGAGAGAGAGAAAGAGAAAGAATCTGAAGCAGGCTCCATGCTAGGCAACACAGGGCTCAGTCTTATGACTGTGGGATCATGACATGAACTGAAATCAAGAGTTGGAAGCTCAGCTGACCAAACCACCCAGGTACCTTCCAATACCCAAATTTTAAATTATTACAGAAAGTTGAATAAACTTGAATTCTTAAAAAATAGAATACTACTCAGCAATGAAAGGAACAGACCATTGGTACATACATCAACTAGGATGGACTTCAGGACACCAAACTTAGTGAAAACCACTAATTTCAGAGGTTACGTGTTATCTGATTTCATTTATTGTTCTCTAAAGGAATCAACTGAAGAGATAGAGAGTAAGTTAATGGTTGCCAGAAGACAGAGATGCAGGTAGAAGAAGACGGTGTGACTCTAAAGGGATAGAATGGTGAAACGGTCCAGTATCCTAGTTGTGGTGGTAAATCTGTACAAGGGATCAAACTGCATCGATCTACACACACACACACACACACACACACACACACACACACACGTACACACAAGCACAAGTAGAAATTAGTATATACCCTGGAATTCTAAAATTGTGTTCTCTTAAAATGGGAGGCTATTGACACTGATTTTTCTTACAGATTTATTTTTAATAGATTGAAAGTAACACTTTAAAGCCATATTGAGTGAGAATAACACAAAGTAACATTTCATAGAAAATGGATTGTTATTCTATTAAATAACTTTCTACTTAATATCTCTGAAAACACATTTTGCTGTGTCTACAAAATACACTTATTATTATTTTTATACTTTTTATTTATTTATTTATTTTTGAGAGAGAGAGGGAGAGAGAGAGAGAGAGACAGTGTGAGCTGGAGAGGGTCAGAGAGAGAGGGAGACCCATAATCCAAAGACAGGTTCCAGGCTCTGAGCTAGCTGTCAGTGGGGCTCAAACCCATGAACCGTGAGATCATGACCTGAGCCAAGGCCAGACGCTTAACCGGCCACCCAGGTGCTCCAATGATTATTTTTAAATTCTCAAAATATTAAAAAAGTATAATAAATAAATATTATGGAAATGTTTATGAATTTTTACCAAAACTGTGTTACCTAGAATGATAATTTGTGATTTTTCAATGATGCTATTTATATGCATCTTTCTAAGGGACAACAGAAGACTCTCCTAAAACCTAGGGAATGTGTAATCGCTGATGGGAAATTACCATTTACAGTCACAATTAGTGTGTAAACTCAGACGTCAATTTTTTCCCTGCAGTGTTTATCATGATGGGAAGGTCTTAGGGAAGACCTACACCCATATTTCTAATGAGGTCTAAAAGAGTTATAAGCCTTAAGCAGAAGCCTTGGGTCAGGTGTCACCTGTGTGATTTCCCTTCAGACTCTCTTAGTAAATTTATAGCTAGAAGTTTGTTCCACTTCTCGGGTTGACTCCTGGAACATTCAGTCTGGGAGATCTATGCTATTGGTCTTTTACCAGTATATCTGCTCAGTTTTGATTTCTTAAAAGTCAGTTCATACCGGGAAGTGGAGGCGAAACTCATGACGAATCAGCACTGAATTCTCTCAATGGAAGGAGAGTGAGTTATGCAAGTTTCTATTTTTCTTTCACTCTGTTTCTGAAAAATTGGGAAAGTACTTATTCTGAATTGCAGGAAACTCAGAAGTATGCAGCCCTTAGTCTACTGCCTGCATTATTCTCAGCACATCCTTCCTGTGTTGGCTTCATCTTCAGGCTAGTAGCAGGAGAATTATAGCAGTTCCAAGTGACATGTCCAGAAAATAGAAACATCAGAGGAAAAGATTTGTGTTTTTCCTAAAAATACTTTTTAGCTGAAATGTACTATTTCATCTGAAATATACAGATAGAAAAGCTTAAATGTCCTAATAAGTATACAGCTTGCTATGTCTTCACAAACTTAATATAATTACCATCCAAATTATGCTTCTCTTGTGCCCTCCTACAAAGCGAAGGAAACATAGCGAATACAAAGCGAATGGAACAAAGGAGGAGAATGTGTAGAAACACCTAATCTATGGTTATGTATAAATCTTAGGCGACCACGGGTCTCCTCAATAAGTGTTATCAGTTACTGACTTCATGGATTCTTGTAGGAAAGATCTGGAAATGCTGTAGACTCTGAGAGACTTCCTTCTAGGAAGCAAAATATCTGAATGGTCTCTAGCAGAATTTTCCTTTTTTTGGTAGTCATCACTGGGGAACTGAGGTATCTGGTAAAGTAATGGAAACATGACCAGGAACTATGAAGTGAAGAATCAGATGACTGGGAGGGAGAAATGAGGGATACCTCCCTGCTGAAGCTCACCAATAGTTAGGCTTAGTCCTCAGTTACTGCATCCCCGTATCTTCTAGTAAAGACAGGAGCTGTTGTTCCTCACATGCAGCTCATGCAACAAGACAGTGATTTTAATGTTAATGGCTGTGTGTGGCAGTCCATTCAGACCCTGTGAAGCAAAGGAACTTATTTGATTTCTGCTGGTCTGAGTCTTCTTGTCATAAATAAGAGCATGTAAGGAAGGAGAGAGTTGGGGTCTCTATTAATGGAAGTTTCTTCTATTCTCACAGATCTCCAAAGAGGAGAATAGTGGTTAGAAACGACTCCTTAGTGACTGAATTTCTTCTTGCTGGCTTAACAGACCGTCCAGAGCTCTAGCAACCCCTCCTTTTCCTGTTTCTGATGATGTACATTGTCACCATGGTGGGCAACCTTGGCTTGGTCACTCTTATTGGTCTAAATTCTCACCTCCATACCCCCATGTACTATTTCCTCTTCAACCTATCCCTCATTGATCTCTGTTACTCTTCTGTTTTCACCCCCAAGATGCTGATGAAGTTTGTATCAAGGGAGAATATCATCTCCTATGTTGGCTGCATGACTCAGCTGTTTTTCTTTCTCCTTTTTGTCATCTCAGAATGCTATATGTTGACCTCCATGGCCTATGATCGCTATGTGGCCATCTGTAATCCACTGCTGTGTAAGGTAACCATGTCCCATCAGGTCTGTTCCTCGCTAGCTATTGCTGCATATACGATGGGGTTTGGGGGCGCCTCCGCCCACACGGGGTGCATGCTCAGACTAACCTTCTGCAGTGTTAACGTCATCAACCATTACCTGTGTGACATTCTTC
>NC_043710.1:89727956-89760155 GCF_006229205.1 Suricata suricatta | reverse complement strand
TCCATTTATATTCAATGTTATTATTGAAAAATGTGGGTTTAGAGTCATTGTGTTCTCCCTAGAATTCATGTTTATAGTTGTATCTCTGGCACCTTGTATTCTTTGCGATCTTTCCCTCATAGAGTCCCTCTTAGGATTTCCTGTAGGGCTGGTTTGGTGGTCATGAATTCTCTCAATTTTTGTTTATTTGGGAAAACCTTTATCTCTCCTATTTTGAAAGACAGCTTGCTGGATAGAGGATTCTTGGCTGCATAATTTTTTTGTTCATCACATTGAAGATTTCCTGCCATTCATTCCTGGCCTGCCAAGTTTCATTAGATAGGTCTGTAACCACTCTGGTAGGTTTCCCTTTGTATGTGAGGGCCCTTTTCTCCCTAGCTGCTTTCAGAATTCTCTCTTTATCTTAATATTTTGCCAGTCTCACTATGATATGTCGTGCTGAAGGCCAATTCAAAGTACATCTTAAGGGGGTTCTTTGTGCCTCTTGAATTTGAATGTCTATTTCTTTTCCCAGATTTGGGAAATTCTCAGTTATAAAATTATAAGTATCCCTTCAGGCCCTTTCTCTCTGTCTTCCTCTTCAGGAATTCCTATGAGCTGGATGTTGTTCCATTTGATTGTATCACTCAGATCTCGAATTCTCCTTTCTTGCTCCTGGATTTATTTCTCTTTTTTCAGCTTCCTGTTTTGCTATAACTATATCTTCTAATTCACCTATTCTTCTCTCTGCCTCATCAATTCTCGAGGTGGCTGCCTCCAGTTTGTTATTCACTTCATCTATAGCCTTTTTTAATTCATCACATCTATTTTCAAGGCGCCTAGTAATTGTCTCAGTTGATTCTTTGATGTTTTTCTCACCTCCAGCGATTAATCTTATGACAATCTTTTTAAATTCTTGATCTGATATGTTGTCTAGATCTGTTGAGCAGTTCTGTGGCTGTGACTTCCTCCTGGAAGTTCTTCAGGGGAGAATTTCTTCGTTTTGTCATTTTTGCTAGTTTTCTCTCTCTTGTCACCTTTAGAAAGCTCATTGTTAGCTGTGCACCAATTAATATTTCTCCGTTAAAGGAAGCTTATTGACTGTCCAGGGCCTGTCGTTTCAGGAAATATTCTCTTAATGGTGTCTCTCGGTTTCTCTTGTTGTGCCTGTGAGTATTTTATTTCCCTTCTCTGAAATATTTGGGACTCACCTTCTTGCACACTTTGGCTTGTTTCTTGGTATAGTCCTAAGAAGGAAAACAGACAGACAAAGACAGAGGGAACAGAAGCACACATATACACAGACAAATCAAACAAAGAAACACATTAAAAGGCGGAAGGAAAAGAAAGAAAATGTAAAGAAAAGATTTTAAAGAGGAGAAGAAGAGAAAATAAAAAGAAAAGAGAAAGAAAAAATAAATAAAATAAATAAAAGAGGGTCGGAGACAACAAAGGACAGTAGACAGTCTAAAAGTGTATGACCATTTGAGGGGAGAGGTAAGGATGAAATACAGGAGAATATATCTGGGTTGCAAGAAGGTGAAAAAGTAAGGGAGAAAGGAGAAAGGAAAATAAGGAATAAAAATTTAAAAGAATTAAGTAAAGAAAAAGGAAAAAAGGTAATAATAACAAAGAAATAAGTACAAAAAAAGTGAAGAAAAAAAATTTTTTAATATAAAAAAAAGCAGCAGCTCCCCTCGTGGATAGGTGGGTTTGATGTGGTAGGTCTCGGAGGCTGCTTTGATGTCTGTGGAGATTAGAATGGCGGCACGCCAAGCTCCGCTGAACTAAGCAGTGTAGGCCACTCTAATGAGTCTGATCTCCTTGGGCCGCAGTTGAGCCTAGTTGTATTTTCCAGGCCTGCCTAGGTTCAAAGTTCCAGTCCGTGCACATTTGTGCTACCACAGATGAAATGTATTTGTTTTGGTGGCTGGCTTCTTAGGGGGAGGAATCAGTTTGTCTTGGCTCAGGCCGGGATTTCAGCTGCCCCTGCCTGAGGCGAAATGAGCAGCAGGAGGTGATGTGCGCACCTTCACAGACCCAACTGCGGAGTTCCCACCCCCAGCCAGGATCTCCATCGCAATGGGGGAAAGAAAAAAAAAATTGAGTCTCTCTTGGCTTTGGATAGCTGTCTCTCAAGGTGCTGTGGGCTGCTGGAAATGAGCTAGGAGCTCCTGCAGCCTAAGCTCGTGCCCAGGCCTCCACCCACCGCTGACTCCCTGTCAGCGGTCACGTAGGTGTGGGCCCTATTTTTTCCTGTGGGCACCCGGGATTTGGGATTCGCGCAGCCAGTGCAGGGGGCGAGATGTGCCGTGGAAATGAGGTGCGTGGTCCTGTTCCCAAAACCAAGTTCAAAGTGCACGCCCCTGGCGCAGCTGCTGCAGGGGCCGTCGCTGCAGCTGCCTCTCGCAGTGCCACCCCTGCGGCCGCCTCTCGCCACTGCTGCTGCCGCTGATTCCCCGCCGAGATGGCTTAGGGCTGGAAGCTGTTCTTTCCCTTGCGCCACCCGGGTTCGGGATTCCGCCCACCCAGCAGTTATCTATGGAGTGGGTTTCTCTCTCCAAGCGTGGCCAAGCGTTCCTTACCTCTTTCCTGGAGATGTACTATGAGTGTGTTCAGTCTCTCTGTCTCTTCCCTTTGTCTCTCGAGCTCCATGTGCTTGCCCCGCGTTGGGCTGGGGCTCCCCCTTCCCCTGCCTATCCCGGGCTGGCCCGTTTTCAGATCTCCCCACTTCGCACTCACTCACTCAGGTATCCTTGAGGTTCTTTTCTTTCTGGAGTCTATATTTTCTCCTTCCGCTCTTGCAGATGAGAGTAATTTCCTTCTCAGTTCGATAGATGGGGCGGATGGAGTTTACAGAGCTCCCTTCCTCTCTGCCATCTTGGCTCCACTACTCTTTCTAGAAGTGTACCTTAGTGGTCACAATCAAATAGTTAGGAAAAGGCATTTGAATATAATGCAAGTTCTATTAGCTACAAGTTCTTATCCATTCAGCTCCAGTATATGTGTATTAGAGTTTCAGAGTTGCAAACCCACACCCCTGTGGGAAACCAATTTATCAGCTAGAGTACAGTGTTCATGTACAGGTTTTTTTGTGTTTACCCTTGCAATGTAGAGTCAAGTAAGTGTTTCTGTCACAGAAAGAAGTTATAAATATACAAAAGGGTAAGTCTAGAATGAACGATGTGGTGCTTTGTAGGGGCCCATTCTGCCAAAAGACCTGTTGAGATCCCACTGTAAGTCACCAAGAGGAACGCGCATATCTCCAGCTTGTCTGGAAAGTGTCACTCTGGTGCAAGTGAGGTCCCTCAGTTGAGGATCGGGATTGAGTCGCTCTCCTGGGAGACTGAGCATACAGTGTCATATGGCTTGTCGGGTCCTGCTTTCCTTTGTTTTAGAGAATGTGTGCATGACCTCTTGATCATGATGGATTCGAGACTGGAGTTAGTTTTCTATGACCTTTAATGAGTTTCGGTAAGTGGGCAAATTTTCAGATTGAAACTCCCTTCCTGGTCAGGGGCACTTTACCCGTAAATTATCTTGTTCACCTTTAAAAAAGAATAGTCTTGTCATAAGCTTCGGTTAATAATATTACTTATACGTAAAACAAACTTCTGCTGATGTATTTTAAATGATGAGTTATGTTTTTTGATCTTCTGTATTGAACCTCGTTTCTGTTTTTGCTACCATGGAAATAATAATTTTTTCTGGAAGTTACAAACAATGTAATCATTAGAAAAATGATGTAATCACCTATGGTATATAAAGATCCTAAGCATCACAGTAAAGTGCAATCTTGCCACCATTTACTTTATCTGTCTCCATTCTTATAGATACTGCGCCAACACCAACCCCCTACTCAGGGACCCTTAGACTCTGGTGCATGGGCTGGTCCCCCACAGTGCTTGATTAGCACCACGTAATATACATTTTAATATACATATTAAGATACATAGGTTCAAAAACATAGATAGATGATAGAGATAGAGAGAGATAGACAAGTATTTGAATGCATACACATATTTCCTATCTCTCTCCACTAAGAGGGCAGTGATACCCTGTAGAAATGAACACATCCAACGCCCAAATCTTTGTTTCTTAATAACATTCTCTGATAATAATTGGGCACCTTGGAGAAATGATTCATTTGGAGGATGAACCAAGGAACTCACAAAATGATTCTGAAGCATCTTATATATAGAAATTAAAGAATTGACTTTTAAAAAAGAAGACAGAGTCATGGCAAAAGTTTACAGTATCCAACCTGGGAGCTCTGAAGGAGCAAAGCTAGACCTATTTGAGGAATAAAATAATTACAGTTGACCCTTGGATCACATGGGTTTGAATATATTGGAAAAAATTTTGAAGTTTTTGGCAATTTGAAAAAACATTTCGTTTCTCTAACTTATTTTATTATAAAAATACAACATATAATACATATAACATACAAAATGGTATTAATCAACTGTTTTTGTTATCACGAAGGATTCCAGGCAACAATAGGCTATTAATAGTTAAGTTTGGGGGTAGTTAAGGGTTATACATGGACTTTTGACTATGTGGCGATTAGTGCCTCTAACCCCTTTGTTGCTCAAGGGTCAACTGTAAGAATATCATTGGATTATAACCCCCCAAATAAAGTAAATATCCATCAGTATTCATTGTTGCAGGAGAGAATAAACAAATGTTCTTTGAGAAAAATGTCATAAATACATATCTAGGTAACTCCTCTCAAGGAGGTAGAACTTAATTCCTCTCCTGTAGAGTTAATGACTTGATTCCAAAGAACTTGGTATGGAAAGGGAAAAACAGTACATTTATTTACAATGGAGAACCTGACAGACACCACCTTAACCAATTGACCAAAGTTAACATCACCAGTGATAAGTCATACTGATATCATTAGACCTCAATATGACAGATGCCTCTCTCTACATTATTTTTCCTAAAACCTACAACTCAATCTAATAATGAAAAAGCATCAGACAAACCCAAATAAGGGCATTATTTAACATAGCTACCTATACTCTTCAAAATCGATATAGTCATAAAAACAAAAAAAAGGCAAAGACTAAAAAAAGTTCACAAGTCAGAGAAGACTAATGAAATATATCAACCAAATGCACTGTGGCATCCTAATAGGATCTAGGAACAAAATAATTCCACTAGTGAAAATACTGGTGAAACCCAAATAAAATCTGTATTTTTATTAACAGCATTTTAACTAATGTTAATGTCTTAGTCTTAGGAGATGTACCAGAAATAAATGAAAGATCTAGACTCACTCTCTGTTGCTTGTCAACATAAACCATGACACAATATTCTCCTCATATATATAATGCAAAAGATTGACTGACTGAGGAAACACATACCTGTAAAATGGGTTAGGTTCTTAGTTAGAAATATGAATAAACATTGCAAAATAAGTGTTAGAGTGTTTTAATTCAATTAACCATTGAAATTTGTTAAAATCTACTTTGAACCTCAGGTCACAAGAGAAGATTCTAGCTTCCTTTTCAGCAATTACTGGCTTTCCCAATAATAAGTCCTGTTTCACATAATGACTCATTTGCTAAACCTTTGGATTTTTGCCACTGAAAATGATTAGAAATAAGTTGCAAACAGTTTTTTTTATTTAAAAAGATGGGTAAACCTGATTAAAAAAAAAAAAAAGAGGTTGTCCAGTGGAACTTCTATCTGTGGCTGAGTGAAAAGTCAACAAATCATCTCCCCAGTAGCAAGTATATATGTAAACAAAATTGGTAATTGTGGAAAGTCTGGAAATCAAAGTCACATAAGAATATGAGAAATGTTGATGTTTTAAAAATTATTAAACTAGGGACACCTGCAGTTCAGTCAGTTAAGTGTCTGACTTCAACTCCGATCATGATCTCATGGCTTATGAGTTCCAGTCCTGTGTTGGGATTGCTGTTGACAGCTAGGAGCCCAGAACCTGCTTCAGATTCTGTGTCTCTCACTCTCTCCCTCTGTCCCACCCCTGCACCCTCTCTTTCTCTCTTAAAAAATAAACATTAAAATTTTTTTTAATAAAATAAAATAAAAAGTATTGAACTAGGAGTGCCTGGGTGGCTCAGTTGGTTAAACATCTGACTCTTGATTTTGGCTCAGGTCATGATCTCATGGTTCATGGGAGCCTGCTTGGAATTCCCTCTCACTCCCTCTCTCTCTGCTACTCCCCCACTCACTTTTACTCTCCAGTGTTATTGGGTTGCTGACTTGTATCCTCCTCATTACTGACATGTGGGATAAAAGTTCAACTCCCACTGGGGCACCTGGGTACCTGTCGGTTAGGCATCTGATTCTTGATTTCAGAGCTCACCAGAAGTATTTGAATTTGCACATTATACCTAAACAAGATGACCACTAAAAGGGAACACCACATGAGATCCATAGTCTCACAAAGTAATATACAAAATTTCCAGGGCACAATTGAAAATCATTCATCATATCCATAATGAGAACCAGCACCACAACTTGAAGATGAGAGAAGAACCAACAGATGTCAATATGGGAGATGACTCAGATGTTACAATCATTTGAAAAAAAATTTAATGCAGTAAACATAAAATTGTTTTTACAAACAATTACAAATACTTTTTTGTTTTTACCTTGTTTTTGAGAGAGAGAGAGAGAGTGAGAGAGAATGCAAGTAGGAGAGAGGTACAGAGTGGAGGGGAGAGAGGGGGGTAGAGAATCCCAAGCAGGCACCACAACCAGTGTGGAGCCTGATAGGGGGCTTGATCCCATGACCCTGTGATCATGACCTAAGCTGAAACCAAGAGTCAGATGCTCAACTGACTGAGCCGCCCAGGCACCCAAATTACAAATAAACAAATTATATCTTTTAAAATAGATTATAAAATAAAATATGTTAGCAGAGAGGTAGAAAATACTAAAAGGAACCAAATGGGACTCTTGCTTCTGAAAAGGAAAAGTATATATTTTTCCTTATTCCTCTTACTATTACAACTAAAATCCTAGACATTATATAAAAAACAAACATAGGATTCTTAAAAGTAGAGAGGAGGAGACCGACTGGTAAGGGGACTGAGGACTCACAGTTAGTTCCCTGGATTACTTTTGCCTCTATGTCACAAATCTGAAGAAGTGGACAACAAAAATCTTCAATAAGCACAGATATTTTTAAATTAAATTTAAAAAATTTAAAGGCCAAACAAAAGCCAGCTCTCTCTAGGCAAAGACCAGGATAGGGACAACCTGGGGGGGCCAGGTGGCTCAGTCAATTAAGCATCTGAGTCTTGATTTCAACTCACGTCATGATCTCAAGTTTGGGAGTCTGAGCCCCACATCGGGCTCTGCACTGTCAATGCTTGGGATTCTCTCTCTCTGCCCCTCCCCTATGTGTACTGCCCCTCCCCTATGTGTACTGTCTCTCTCTCTCTAAAAATAAATAAATAAAGGTAAAAAAAAAAAAAGACCAGGATAGGGACAACCTAAAAAAAAAAATTAAAAATAAGTTTTAAAAGAACCCTCTCCACCCACATCCATGGTGGCAAAGATAGAGTGGGAACGGGTCTATCTTCATGAGGCTATTCTATCAAACCCCCCCAACCCCACACACACATGAGGTGTCAAGGGAGGCCTAGTGGAAAGTCAGTACTTTTAAGTTACCCAGCATCAGTGACACCACAGTGCTACATGGAGAACATGTGGGGAGCGAGAAACCCCATTCCCAACCACCAGTCATGAGATGTCTCCTCCCTTGAATGTCAACAAAGGCTGAGTGAGGAACATAAACTTCTAATTCAGCCTGCTGTAATGAGATAATCCCTCCCTCCTCCTGCTGGGGCAGTGTTAGAAAACAAAACAAAACAGTTAAACGGAAGAGCAAAATAAGGTCCAAAGTCTCACAATATCATATGAAAATGGACAAGTTTCAATCCAAAATCCTTTGTCATACCGAAAACCAAGAAGATTATACACTTGATGAAAACAGACAATTATAGATGCCAAAAATGAAATGTCAGAGATATTAGAATAACCTGAAAATCAGGATAAAGATACTTCAATACACATTATGAACAAACTTGAAACAAATGAAAAAATGCAAAGTCTCAGCTAAGAAATAGAAAATCTCAGCCCAAAAAAAGAAAAAAAACCCAACACAACAAAACAAGCTACAAAAAAGAATGAAAGGGAAATTTTAGCTACCATTAGTAACTTAGTGAATGGACTCAACAGCAGAATGGATGGAATCAATGAACTAGAAGACAGAACAAGAGAAATTACATGATCTGAAGAGCATACAAAAAAGTGAATAGAAGAAAATGGAAGAGTCTCAGGGTATAGGGCACTATAACAAAAATTCCAATATTCATGTCACCAGAGTCCTGGAACAATAAGAGAAAGGCAGAGGCAGGAAAAGGATTTAAATTTGGGGGATGTTTCAAAATTTCACAACTTTGGCAAAAACACACAGGCACAGATTCAAACAGGATAAACCCAAAGAAATCCACAGCCAAGCACATTATAGTCAAATTTATAAAAACCAAAGACAAAGAAAAAATGTAGCAAAAAGAAATATTACCTTGAGTCTTCTGGGTGGGCCTGGTGGTCAGGGGCACCATGGGGAGTGCGATGTATGGCTCCGTTGGGGAAGCAAGGGTGGCCATGGTCCTCAGGTCCAAGGTGACCTTCATCAGGACCCACGAGGTGGGGAGGCCCCAGGGCAGGGGTTTTCCTGTCGGCAGGGTGCTACAGGGCATGGCTCACAGGCCACTGGGATGCAGGAGGCCTGTGTCACTTGGAGGAGCAGACTTGCTCGGTGACAACGCTCGTGTGGGAAGGTGGAGGTGGCAGGTGAGGATCCCGTGGCTTCGGTGGCAGTGTCTAGGACTCTAGAGGCCACCGGGGATGCAGGAGCACAAGGAGGAGGGCCAGACTCTGAACCAGGAGCAGAGGCCCATGCACTGGTTTTCCAACTGGGAGCCACGGAGCCAGAACAGAAGCAGCAGAGACTGGGGCACGTCTTCCAAATATCAGCCACTGCCATGGCCCAGCTCTGCAAAGACTGAGTGTGTCAGTAGCCAGGACTTTCTCCCTCGGTCCTCTTCCGACACTGCCATTGTCAACACCAGCCACTACAAAGAAAGCATGGATACCCATCAGCAGAAGTTTGACGCTGGGATTCAGACTGGCCATCAGTGACACAATATGGGTGCATTGGTTTAAGTTAAAAAGCTCAGAAGAACTATTCGTAGAGATTTCATAAGCTTCATGTATGGAAAGTTTCCCCCACAAAACTCTAGAGCTCCCCCAAGACAGACTGCAGTGTCCCCTTAACAAAGCTACCTCAACAGAAACTAGCACATCAGTACAGACTCTGTGTACGTAGTTCTGTGGGGTAAAACCGTTTAACACATTTCTGTAGAAAAGTGGTGAAGAATGAGCCTGTGGACCCATTTTCACATTTAGGTTTAAGTCCAGATATGTTGTCTGGTTTTTGTCTATTATACTAAATGTGTGCTCCAGAGGTGTTTAAATAAAATGTTAGCTAAACACTTATGTGGGCAATTTTTTAATATTAGCCCATCCTAAAAAAGAAAAGAGGCTGTTTAGAAAGTTTAAGCTTATTGTTGTCACAAAAACAGAATTTTTGCAACACTGACTAGAATTTATTGCTTTACACTTATATTGTGCATGTTCTCTTATTATTCTGAGTCGTGGAGAAAGTTCTTATGTTTTAAAAATTCTATTATATTTATTTTTTACTGTAAAGCCTGACCAGTAACAGGAAAGTGAGGCAGGCAATTGTTGGGTTAGCTCTCATGGGACTTCCCTTTGACACTGTTTATAAAGGGTGAGAGTTGATGGCCCAAGTGATAATGGACAGATGTAAGAAGAACTGACTTCCTTCATGTCTATTGTCCCTTAGATCCTTGCTTTGATAGTCGGGACTGTCAGGGGATAGTCCATCACCATTTCCCTAGGCCAGACCTGCCATAAAAAGGCATTCTTCAAAAAAGAGGTTTAGGCATTTTTTTTAAGTTTTATTTTGAGAGAGAGAGAGAGGGAGAGAGGAGCACATGTTTGAGCAGAGAAGGGAAGGGGAGGGGCAGAGAGCAGAAAGTGAGAGAGAGACTCCAAGCAGGCTCTAAGCTGTGAGCATGGAGCCCTACTGAGCACTCAGACTTAGAAACTGTGAGATCACGACTTGAGCTGAAGTAAAAAATTGAGCCACGCAACTGAGCCATGCAAGTGCCTCAAGGTTTAAGTATTATTGGAGAAACCTGGGGTATGAAGTCAACAAGTCTCTTGTTACTTGTTCATCTCTCATACAGACTTCGGAATAGAATTGGGAGAAGTACTTCTATATGACAAAATCTAATACTACTGTAAAAATAAAACCACAACAAGAAACCAGGATGACAACACCGATGGTGCAGGTGACTAAGAGATAGAATTTTTAGTGAGTTAGGTCATGAGTCTTATTAAAAGTGAACAATTCTGGACTATAGCATAGGTTATCTAAAACTAAAGTAACCTAGTATTTAAAACAGCAGGATATATAATATACAAAGGGCTTCTTTAAAAAAATTTTTTTACATTTATTTATTTTTGAGAGATAGAGACAGAGCACAAGTTGGGGAGAGCCAGAGAGAGAAGGAGACACAGAATCTGAAGCAGGCTCTAGGCTCTGAGCTGTCAGCATAGAGCCCAATGCAAGGCTTGAATTCACAAACTGTGAGATCATGCCCTGAGGCGAAGCTGGACATCAAACTGACTGAGCCACCCAGAAGCCCCAGAGGGCTTCTGTATCATTGAAGCTTCAATGCTTATAGCTATTTTTGCTCTCTTGGGCAGACCTGGATTCTTAACCTAAAACTCCAATCAGAGCAGAAGTTTGGGGGCGCTTGGGTGGTTCAGTAGGTTAAGCATCCAATTTCAGCTCAGGTCATGATCTCACAGTTCGGTTCATGTGTTTGAGCCCTGTATTGGGCTCCATGCTGATGGTACAGAGGCTGCCTGGGATTCTCTTTCTCTCCCTCCCTCTGTCCTTCTCCCCTGCCCTCAAAATAAATAAATAAATAAACTATTTTTAAAAACCCCATAAGTTTGGAAGAAAATGCCTTTCTCCTCCAGATAGTAAGTTTGTTTATGATAAGTTAAAAAATATATATTGCAAGAAAGTCCCTGCTGTATAGATGCAGTAGTTAAGATGGCTCACTGTTTCTAATATAGTGGAATAGTTATGCTGTCAGAACTTTTGAAACTCAGGCAGAAAAATATTGAGGCCTACTTGAGGAAGCTCAGAGTCAACACATAACAAACAGAAAAATAAAAGCAAAGACATTAGAGAATTTGAAGACTCTGGCCCCTATAGCTACTACAAAACTAAACATAGCCAAAACCCTAGCTAGAATACCAAAAAATTCTCACACTAATGGTCATTTACCTAAGTACCTGATACAGCATGTCTGTCTTTCAGCAAAAAATTGCAAAGTTTGACAAAACACAAGACCAACAAAGCACAGTCTGAAGAGACAATGCAAACCAACAGAAATAGAATCAGATAAGAAGCAGATGTAGAAATTATAAAATAGACATTTAAAATAACTATAATAAGAATGTTAAGGGCTAAAAGGGAAAAATAGAAAACATGCAAGAATAGATGGGTAATATAAACAGAGAGATGGAAACTCTAAGAAAAAATATCAAAAGAAAATACTAGAAATAAACGGCACAGTAACATGAATCAAGCATTCCTTCTATGTGCTCATGAGAACTCAATACAGTTTATAAGTGAACTAAGGACAGGTCAATGAAAAAGAATAAAAAATAAAACAAAACCCGGAAGATCCAACAATTTTAGAAAAGTAATTTGGAAAAATCATTTCTAAAGTGAAAAATGGGGCACTGAGGTGGCTCATTCAGTTAAGCTGTCAACTTCGGCTCAGGTCATGATCTCACATTTCATGAGTTTGAGCCCCATGTTGGGCTCTATGCTGACAGCCCAGAGCCTTGAGGTGCTTCAGATTCTGTGTCTCCCTCTCTCTTTGACCCTCCCATGCTCATGCTCTGTCTCTATCTTTCTCTCTCAAATAAATAAACATTTTTAAAAAGTGAAAAATAAACATAATTAGACTATCAGAAAGATAAGAAAGAGTGGAGCAGGAGTGCCTGGGTGGATCTGTCCCTTAAGCTTCCGGCTTTGGCTCAGGTCATGATCTCACGGTTAGTGGGTTGGAGACCTGTGTCAGGCTCTGTGCTGACAGCTAGCTCAGAGCCTGGAGCTTGCTTCAGATTCTGTCTCCTCCTCTCTCTGATCCTCCCCTGCTCATGCGGTCTCTCTCTGTCTCTCAAAAATTAAAAAAAAAAAAAAACACATAAAAAAAAAAGTGGAGCAGAGGAAATTTTTGAAATAGGAATGGCCAAGAATTTTCCAAAATAAAGTACTATATGGCAATGAGGAAGAATGAAATATGGCCATTTGTAGGAAAGTGGATGGACCTTGAGGGTGTCATGCTAAGCAAAATAAGTCAGGCAGAGAAGGACAGATACCATATGTTTGCACTCATAGGTCTAACAGGATAACAGGAGAAACCTAATGGAAGATGAGGGGGAGGGGAAGAGGGAAAGAGAGTTGGGGAGACAGAGGGACACAAAACCTGAGAGATTATTGAATACTGAAAACGAACTGAGGGTTGAAGGGGAAGGGAGAGGGGGGGAAAGAGGTGGTGGTGATGGAGGAGGGCACTTGTGGGGAAGAGCACTGGGTGTTGTATGGAAACCAATTTGACAATAAACTATTTTAAAAAAAGAAATATTAAAGTTCTTCAAGCGAAAGGAAAATAAAGTAGGTCAGAAGGTTGAATTGACTTAAACAATAAAAAAAGATTAAGGAAGGAATAAATGGAGGAAAAATAAAATATTCAATTTTTCTTATTCTTTTTTTACATTATATAATTTTTTTAATGTTTACTTTTGGGAGAGAGAGAGAGAGCACAGACCAGGGAGGGAGAGAGAGGGAGAGGGAGAGGGAGAGGGAGAAAGAGAGAGAGAGAGAGAGAGAGAGAGAGAGAGAGAGAGAGAGAGAGACAAAATCTGAAGCAGGCTCCAGGATCTGAGCTGTCAGTACAAAGCCCAATGTGGGGCTTGAACTCACAAACTGCAGGATCATGACCTGAACCAAAGTCAGATGTTTAACAGACCGAGCCACCCAGGCACCCCTATTTTTCTTATTCTTAATTTATCTAGATGATAAATAAAAGGTATTTTATTTTACCTTTTTAAATGTTTATTTATTTTTGAGAAAGAGTGCACATGCACCAGTGTGAGTAGGAGAGGGGCAAAGAGAGAGGGAGAATGAGGATCAGAAGCGGGCTCTGCACTGACAGCAGACAGCCTACTGCAGGGCTCAACCTCACGAACTGTGAGATCATGACTTGAGTCATATTCCAACACTTAACCCACTGAGCCACCCAGGTGCCCCAATAACTGTGTATATTAAATTATAATAGTTAACAACACAATGGTGATGATAGTGTGGATCAGTGAAATTAATAACAGCAATGTTATAATGGGCAGGTGGGAAGAAGTAGAAATATTCTGAGGTAACTGCACTATACATAAAGTGGTAGAGTGACAGTAAACTTAGATTATTGTAAAATATGTACTGTAAACTATAGGAAAACAAGTATACATCTATTTGTATATACAAACAATGTTCAGTTAAATCTGGAGAACACAAAAAAAGAAGAGAAGCAAGAAATAAAAAGAATGCATGTACAAGTAGAAAGCAGTTATAAACAGATAGATATTAATCCAACTACATCAATAATCACCTTAAATGTGAATGGTCTAGATATACCAATACAAAGATGAAGATTCTCAAAGTCAGTGATAGAAGAAACCCCAACTATATGCTGTCTATAGGAAATTCATTTTAAACATAAAGACTTAGGTTAAAAGTAAAAGGAGGAAGTATACCATTCTAACGCTGCAAAGAAAGCTGGAGTAGCTATATTAATTTCAGCAAAAAGACATAAATAAAAACAAGGAAGCTTATCAGGGGCTTCAATCTTTATATAATTTACTTAAAGAGAGATGTTACCAAATGATAAAGATTAAGCAGACAGAAGTCAGTAAGGATAATCTACCTGAACAGCAAATCAACTTGATCTAATTTAAATTTACAGACTTGGGAGATAAAATGGTATCTAACACAGCAGTATACACATTTTTCTCAAACTCACGTAGAACAAGGAATGGGCTTCTCTCTTCATCCAGAGTGCTGATGACACCAGCATAGCTGGGATGCCTGGGGGCAGTTTAAAATGAAGGGAAGGATCCAGCAGCTTGGTTCAGCACAGAACCCGGAGACTGGCTTCTCCTCCAGAAGGGAGAGGGGTGGAGCATGCCTGCCGGGTCCCAGTCTCTCTAACACTTGTCCTATCACCTGGGTTCCAGTATAATTTGCTCAGAGAGTCCTAACCCTGGACAAACACAAAAATACTCACTTCCTGACATTTGATGAGCATTCTTTTGAATTCAAAGTGCATTAAAGAGAAGATTCAAATAGAGGTTAATGAGTCTATTTAGTAAAAGTAAGTTTGATAGCTCTGCCTTTTGACTATCAAATTCGATACAGCTATATTTAGTATTAAACAAAACATTTATACCATGAATTCAAGTCTTTTAAAAAAGATTTCATAATGTCAAAAAGAAAACCACAGACCCCAAACGCTGTTACTTATACTGAGTTCCCAAACCAGGGTTTAATACCTAATCTAACTGCAGTTTCAACCTCCCCCACAAAAGTAGTCTTAACCCGCCAGTGAGGATTTTCAATCAGTGCCCAGTCGTCCTCCACATGGGCCTTCTCTATTCCCCAAAGAAAGATGAAGTAAACTGCACTATAAGATCTCTTACTTTAACCTCTAAGGGAAAGCCACCTTGAATGAGCAACCTTTTTTTTTCTAATACCTTTCTTGCCCCACACTCCTTCCATAAAATCTTCCATTTTTTAATAACTCCTGGGTACACTCCTCTATTTGCTACAGAGGATACTTCCCAATTCATGAATCATTTAATGAAGCCAATTTGATCTTTAAAATTTATTCAGTTGAAATTTTTATTTGTAGCATATAGTGTATTTTTGTTATCTATAATATTTAATAAATACTTCCATGTATTGGTAAATTTAATATATTTAGTAAATATTGTATATATTAGTTTGTTGGGGCTACCATAACAAAATGCCACAGACAAGATGGCTTACAGAACAGAAATGTATTTTCTCACAATTCTGGAAGCTTGAAGTCCAAGATCAAGGTATCAGTATGTTTGATTTTTTTCTGAGGCAATACCCCTTGACTGGCAGATGGCTCTCCTTTCCCTATATCCTCACATGGTCTTTCCTAGGTGTGCACACATTCATGCCTCTGATGTCTCTCTGTGTCCAAATCACCTCTTATAAGGACACCAGTAAGGTTGGATTAGGGCCCATGCTAATGGCCTCATTTTAATTTAAGCACCTCTTTAAATACCCTATCTCCAAATACAGTCACACTTGGAGTTACTGGGGGTTAAGGCATTAGCACATGAATTTGAGTGAACACAATTCAGCCCATAACAACCATTACTAACCAAAGGGGGTAATGATACTATGGGATTTTATTGAAATTTCAATGTCACCATTTTGAGCCATGTTCTGTATATGAAGAAAAACAGGCCATCAACTATATAGTGGCATGATGATCATGTGCCACTTAGAACTTCTATTTTATATTTAGTTAAAGTATTCTTCTAGAAGTGTCTAGATATTGACATTATGAATAATCTTGCCTTCAGTAACATCGTTTTGCATGTTACGCTGTTCTTTTGCTTGTGCCTCAGTAATGAAATATAATCCATCTTCATTGACACCTGTGTGTCTTACTTTCTTAGGGCCTGTAAAACTCTTTTGTTGTTATTCTGTAACAAATAGATAAAATAGATAGATGGATGGATAAATGAAATTGTGACAATTCCACCAATGAATTATATTTGCTGAACTATTTTTGAAATTATGTCCACTGCTGTTTCCGTATCTTTCTGATCTTTCCATGTACATGAAAACTTCATACTTCAGTGCTATATAATAATTATAATGTAATTGAAGTTACAGTTATAAACACTGTAGAATTAAATTTTTATATGATATGTATATTTAAGATGAGAATTTTAAATGGCAGTTAACCCCATACATGTGTTACCAACAATTCTAACCCCGTTGAAATGACAACAGCATGAAGAGCTGTGATCAAATCTGCACATGCCTGAGCAATGACAATGGCATCACAACTGCCACAAGCCAACAACAAAGGTAAGATGGCACTGATTATAAGATGCATACTTATTTCAGGGAAGTTACATGAAAAGACGTGTATATCTTGAGAGTCGCTGGAATGTGATTTTTAAAACACGAAACTATGTAGCATCTTTTAAGCATGCATTGCTTCATTTCATCTGTACCAGAGCACTTTGAAATATTAGATGCTAAGGCTGAGAGGACCCAGAATACAAAAATCATGGAATCTGGAACCAAACCTGATTGCATGTTTCCAAATGCAACAGTTTCCCCATTTCAAGATACTTGTATCTAGTAGGTGAAAAGACAAGATAAAGGGTACTTCCACCTAAGTCACGTTCATTTCAGTTGACACCTTGCAGACTTTGACTCATCTTCTAGCATGCAAGATTAGCAACAGAAAAATTTTTCCTGCAGGACATAACAATCTGAGGCTATTTAAGGTATTATTCCTTCATAGGTTTCACTAGAAATTAGTCACGGAACCCTGGACTTTTCTCCAGGATTAGGTAGAAATAATAATAGAGCCTCCCAACAAGAAAGGGAAAGGCAGAATTTAGGTCTTTGTGTAATTGTCACGTGGGTGTTATTAAAATCCACTCTTTTCAAGGCTTACACAACCTTGACTCTCCATCCTTATTTCCAAATTATTTTCCTACATACTACATACACTTCCTAATACTTACACATCTACCACGACATCACAGTCACATTGGCCAGCTTTTTGTCCTTCATCCTCCTAAGTATGATTACTTGCCAATATTCCCATGGCCTGGAATGTTCTGTGTGTGGCTCCTTCTCTTGTGAGATCTCAGCTGAAATACCACTTCCTCAGAAAAGCCCCTCCACCAATCTAAAGTAACCACACAGTTACTCTCTGTACCACTCACCTTAAGACTCTGCAAAGCATTTATCTGCTATATTCACATGTGTTCATCACCTATCTCCTCTTCCTGCTCATTTGCACCTCAGCTCCACCTGGCTGTAGACAATGAACCCAATGAGAGTATATACACATTGTCTGTTTTGTTCACCACTGTATCTTTTGATGTTTAAAAACAGAGCCTTGGGGGTGCCTGGGTGGCTCAGTTGGTTAAGTGTCCAGCTTCGACTCAGGTCATGATCCTACGGTTTGTGCGTTCGAGCCCCACATCAGTCTCTGTGCTGACAGCTCGGAGCCTGGAGCCCACTTCAGATTCTGTGTCTCCCTCTTTCTCTGAGCCTCCCCTGCTCACACTGTCTCTATCTTTCTCTCAAAAATAAATAAAAAGCATTAAAAAATTTTTAAAACAGAGCCTTGTACTGGAGAGGTGCTTTTATTTGTGAATTAAATGAAAGCTATCATTTGTAGCATCAAAATCTGAAACAAAAGGGAAAGTGAAAATAATAAAGGGAAAATGCTGACTGCAATGAATTACAGATTTGAAAGCCCATTTAAGGAAAGGACAAAAATTCTTCTGCTAATCATTGGTGAACATTTCTAGTAAAATTCTTCCCATAGCATATTCTATTTCCTGCCATAAAGTCCCAAGAGGTAAAGCCCAGTGTAGGATCCTTTTATTACTAATGGCTCTAAAAGGTTATCATGGGGCACCGGGATGGCTCAGTTGGTTAAGTATCCAGCTTTAGCTGAGGTCATAATCTCCTGGTCTGTGGGTTGGAGCCCTACGTGCTCAGTGCTGACAGCTCAGAGTCTGGAGCCTGCTTCGGATTCTGTGTGTGTGTCCCTCTCTTTCTCTCTCTCCCCCTCCCCTGCCCACACTCTGTGTCTTTCTCTCTCTCAAAAATAAATAAACATTAAAAAATAAAAATAAAAAATAAAAGGTTATCTTGTCCTTAGGAACATGGATCAGAAGGAAATCTTGCTCTACCACATCCCCTTGAGACTTAAGTGAAGAGAGACTGGAGACCAGAGTGAGAAGAGCATCTCCCTATTCTCATCTCCTTTAGGAAATGAAGAAATCTCCCAAAACAAAAGCCTCTACGGCACCCAAAGACCACACTCAGCTCTCAAGCTCAGTAGTCTTTCAGTTAATGTTTATTAAGTGAATGAATAAATGGCTGAATCTCAAGTTGACAAAGTCTATATAACTATGACAAAGTTTTGTAGGAATTCCAGACATACCTGAGTAAAAAAACTCACTAGTTACCATTTCTGGATTTACCACCATTCAACAATTTATACTTAAACCTGTAACTTCTGAAAATAAGCTGGAGAATGACAAATGAACTACTTTTACTTTCTATGAAAAGATAAAGGACTGATCTTCCTCTTCCTTCTATTATCTTTGTGAAAGGACTTATAAATAATTAACTTAATTTACCGTACATTTGAATAATTTGGATTTCTATTTTGATTTCTCACCTGTCTCTCCATAGCTTCATATACTGTGTGCCCTTAGTAGGAGATGACATCTGTAACTAACACCATTTCTACTCAAGAGAACACCCTTTTCTTAAAAGTCCTACTCAGTACAATTTTGACATCTTTGTTCCTCAGACTATAGATAAAAGGATTCATCATTGGCCCCACAATGGTATAAAAAACTGTGGATAATTTATCTTGATCCAGAGACCCAGCAGGAAAAGGCTTTAGATACATGAATGCTGATGATCCAAAGAAGAGAGAAACAGTTACTATGTGAGAGCTGCAGGTACTGAAGGCTTTGGACCTGCCCTTTGTAGAACGAATACGGAGGATGTTGGAGAGGATCAAGGTGTAAGAAATGGCGATGATGAGACTGGGCACTATTACATTGATGCCCACCACAATGAAAACTAGCAGCTCGTTGACGTAGGTGTTTGTGCAGGAAAGCTGGAGGAGAGGAGGTATGTCACACATGTAATGATTGATGATGTTCCCATCACAGAACGTGAGCCTCAGCATGCACCCAGTGTGGGCCATGGCACCCACAAACCCCATTGCATATGTTCCCGCCATCAGTATCAGGCAGACTTGGTGGGACATGACGGCCTTGTAAAGCAGGGGCTTACAGATGGCCACATACCGGTCATAAGCCATTGATGCCAAAACACAGCATTCATCAATGACAAAAAAAGAGAAGAAACAGAGCTGAGTCATGCACTCTGCATAAGAGATGATGTTCTGTTTAACAAAACCTATCAGCATTCTAGGGATTATGACAAAAGAGTAGCAGAGATCAATGAAGGAAAGGTTGAAGAGAAAGTAGTACATGGGAGTGTGCAGGTGAGGCTTCAGACCAATCAGAATAATCAAGCCCATGTTCCCCATCACGGTGACCACATAGATTCCTAAGAAAATGAAGAAGAGAGGCCGCTGGAGTTCTGGCTGTTGTGTTAAACCCAGCAGGATAAACTCGGTCACTGAAGAGTCATTTCCTGGTGCCATTCTTCCCTAGTACGTATCTGTGAGAACAGGACAGAGGGTGACGTTAAAATGAGTACCCAGCTCCGTTCCCCTAATTCTTTCATGATGAGACAGAACCTCAGAATGAGAGAATGAACTCACACCTACCCTCCTGTGTGCCTTTGTGGTCTCCATTGGATAAAGGCTGAGAGAATGTTTAAAGATGTCTATCAAAAAGTCATAAAGGGCAATATCCACAGGGATAAAATGCAGGAACCCTGTGATCATCTCTGCTACATGTCTTCTTTGATTGTCCACCAATCCCACCTCAGGGACAACTGCCATCTCAGCAAGAGATATATCATTTCAATGGGTCTGTGGCTCTCATAAAAAAAAGATATGGAAAAAGAATAGCAGGAACAAGAAAATTCAATCTTCACCCTATTGCATTAGAACTTTAATATTGGACCTTGGGTCTGATGAATTTCAAAGATGAACAACCCAAAACAGAGATCTTTTTGTTGTTTTTGTTTTGAATGAGCTTTGAACTGAGGGAGCCAGAGCACAAGCATCAGAACCACAGACTCTGAGGAGCCAGGGGCTACAGATCATGATTTCTGATGGTGGTTTTGCCCAGTGTCCTTTCAGACTAGGGGGCAGTAAGTACAATCTGCTGGTGCCAGAAGATCCATCTGCTAACATGGCCAAAAGGAGTTCTCATGAGTTGGGAAATCCTAGGGAACTGATTAAAAATTAGAAAACCTATGTTTTCCCCAAAGACCAAACTTTGCAGTGGAAAACAATTTTTACCTAGTGTACATTTACAATTTGGTTCATGATAATAACATTGACCATTGGGAGTACACTATTTTGCATACATTTTTATTTCCTGCCAAATGAGGTGCATCCCCAGATAGAAAAACATGATGATCTTTCCTGCATCCACAATGGTTTCTTCCTAGCACCTATCACTCTATGAATATTATACATTTATTCATTTGTTGTATATTCCCACCACACACTCATGTACCTACTTACATTTGACTCTAAGCTCCAAATGCATCGCGTCTACTTTTCCCAGTGATATCCCTGTAGCACCTAAGTGTTCAATAAATATTTGTATAATAGAAAAATAGATGAATCCCTCTCCTATCTTTCCTGGAATTTATAGTAGACACTAGTACAGAATTATTGCCAAACAGGTAAAGGCTTGTGTGGTGTCAATGGTTTTCTTTGTAGACCTGAATATGGGCAGAAAAGATTTCAGTAAGACTAGTAAAGGCCACTGCTGAATTCTTGGATACCATCCAGAACAGAGGTATGGAGCTTAAAAAAAGAATATAATTTCCATTCTCTCTGGATGTCACATAGAGGACTTACTTTCACAGGCTCTCAGAGAAGTTCCACTGTCTCCCCCTCTGGACTGCAACATGGAGTCAGATCAAAAATCAGGTTTGCATCAGTATAGGAAGCTTTCAAATGCCAAAATCAAGGTCAGCTTATTATGAGAGGTCATTAAGCCACTCAAGATTTTAATTCCTATGTTGGCACAGGAGAGAAAAGATCAAAGTGTAGATTTGGAAGAATTAATATTACGGAGGCCAGCAGGATGGACTGGTATAAGAGTGACTGGTGGCAGGATGAGCTGTGAGAGGCAATTATAATATTAAAATAAATAAATATATAATAATCACATAAATAGACATATAATAAATATAATGCAAGAGATGTTGCAAAGACACACTCATTAGGACTTCACAGAAAGGGAATAGAAATAGGCAAGAAACTCCCAAAGGTACTAGCATAGGGATTTGGATAAATTATGGTGTTGCTATAAACAGAGAGATCCCAGGACAAGTAGAAATATTCATAAACATGTACATGCCATTTTGAACATGGTGGACTTCAGTTGCCAACTGGATGTCCAACTAGAAGTATACAGCCTAACTCAGGCTAAATGAAGTTCAAGACACAGACCAGAATATGGAAAACAAATTGCAGATTAATTCTATATAGGTTAAAGCTGTGATATTATGTGAACTCAATGAGAGAAAGAGTAAAGAGAAAAAGAACAGAGGTCAAGAAAAATATTTAGGAACTCCTTCTAAGATGATTTAAAACCAAACCATTACTAAAATGGGTCCCGATTATTATTCTCAGACTCCTCAAAATTACAAGAGGACTAAACATTCCTCAGGGCAAATCTGAAATATGTCCCACAGGATAGACAGACATTCCTTGGTCTGCAGTAGTGATGAGGACCTTGGAGATTCATTAAAACATGTGTTTTCTATGGAAATGTTAAGAACTCTTATTTAGGTGATGTAAGAACCAGAAATGCTCCAAGTTCATATTATATCAAATCACATTGCAAGAAGAGTTTTATTGCCAAGGTTCTAAGCCAGAGCTGAAGGTCATTTTTTCACCTTTAACACAAAAAGTGTAAATACAAAAATGTGCAAACACAGAATGAGTGTAGAGGGACTCTGAGCTTACCCTTACATTGCAAAACTATCTCATTCATGTCCTCTGTCCATCTATATAACAATCACCTTAGACTAATCCAATTATAACAAAGTATGTCAAATGGTCACCCTTTTCATAAGACCTACTAGAATATCTCTTGACTTTTTTTTCCTTTTTAAAAAAAATTTTTTAACATTTATGTACTCTTGAGGGAGAGAGTAAGTGAAGAGGGTCAGAGAGAGAGAGAGAGAGAGAGAGAGAGAGAGAGAGAGAGAGAGAATCAGAAGCAGGCTCCAGGCTCTGAGCTGTCAGCACAGAGCCCAATGCGGGGCTTGAACCCAGGAACCGCAAGGTCATGACCTGAGCCGAAGTTGGACATTTAACCAACTGAGCCACCCAGGAGCCCCTTGACTTCTTTTTAGTAACTCAATCTCAGTATGTTCTAATTTGTCAAAGTGAATGGTAATTTAAGCCTTATAATATATTCTCATTAATATGCAGAAAAGGAAAACTTATTTTTGACTAAATAGATTTTTAATTTGCAGGATGATTTCACACTGAGCTAACCTGTTATAAACATGCAGAAATGTCAGATAATATATTTTTTAATTTCTTTGAAGTTTTTTTAAAATTTATTTTGAGAGAGAGAAAGAGAGGAGCAGGGGCAGAGAGAAGGAGAGAGAGAATCCCGCACTAACGGCACAGAGCCCTATGTGAGGCTCTATCCTACAAACTGAACCATGAGCCAAAACCAAGTGTCCGACACTTAACAACTGAGCCACCCAGGCACCCCAGTCAACGTATTTTTAAATGTAAAAATCAAGGCACCTGGGTGGCTCAGTCAGCTAAGCGCCCAACTTTACTCACAGTTAATCCCACAGTTCATGGGTTCAAGCCCTGAGTCAGGCTCTGAGCTCACGGCTCAAAGTCTGGAGCCTGCTTCGGATTCAGTGTCTCCCTCTCTCTGCCCCTCCTCTGCTCATGCTCTGTCTGTCTGTCTGTCTCTCTCAAAATAAACATTAAAAAATTAATAAATGTCAATATATAACTGAGGTAATAAAAAGAAAATTAAACCTTCAAGTCCCAGGAAGGAAAGGGAAAACAAAAATCCAGAGTGGGGCACTACATTTTGTACTTCTAATAACCTCCTAGCTAACACAGAAGCTCCTGTTCAGATGACCATATTTTGAGGAGAAAACCCAAAGGTCATCTGGCGTTTAGACCTTGGCAGGTGTCTGGAGGTAAATGCTTGCTTGAGTATAGCCAGAAGAACACGTTCTGGGTCTCAAAAAATGTGCATGGGCTTCAGAAAAGGTGAAAAAGCAAAAGGACAGGCCAACTTTAACAAATGAAAGGGCAGAGCGCCTGTGTGGCTCAGTCCATTGAGCATCAGCTTTCAGCTCAGATCATGATCTCACAGTTTGAGTTTGAGCCCGTGTCGGACTCTGTGCAGACAGCTCGGAGCCTGGAGCCTGCTTCAGATTCTGCATCTCCATCTCTCTCTGCCCCCCGCCAGTGCTCTTGCTCTCTCTCTCTCTCTCAAAAATAAATAAACATTTAAAAAGTAAAACAAAACAAAACAAAAAACAAATGACAGGGCAACAGAGATAGTGAGAGACATGGGGTCAGAATCATCCAAGTGCCAAGTGATCTGAGCAAGTCCCATAGACCCCGGCAAGCAGAATGAAAGTAAATAAATGACTACTCCACATATGAACAAAAATAAATACCAAACATGAAATTTGAATTTAAAAAATTCAAAAGACAAAGCATCGTATAAAAAATTTTTTTAAACATACAAAACTCTTAATTGTAAGTTATTGGTACATACGTAAGTATGTAAAATTAGAAGGACTATATTCTGGAGAGGAGGAAAAATTTCTCTTCTGCCCTCCTACAGTCTCCAGCTGGGTCTAAAAATTAAACTGACATAAGATCAGTAGGGAAGAAATCTTCACCTTTTAATTATTTTTTTCAAATTTTTATTTAAATTCTAGTTAGTTAACATATAGTGTAATACTGCTTTCAGGAGTAGAATTTAGTGACTTATCACTTACTGTGCACAGAAGTTGTCACAAGAAATGTGAAAACCAAAAGAAATTGCTTAGAACCAAAAGCTTACAATTGCAAGCTGGACAAAGAATAGTGAATTGTGGAAACAGGACATGGCAAAGGGGCTTTAGGTATGGTAGCTATTTGTAGAGAAGCAACTAGAAAGAAGATTTAACAAGGTTTGTTTGTACAGACTTCCCGGTCTCGACTCTCCCATCACTGGTGAAAGGATAGTTTTCGCCTCCCAATTAGGGAAAACATCTTTCAAATAATATTTGTAGCTTTAATCTTTTTCTGAGGACTGGCTTTGCTGCATGCCCTAAGTTCTTGTGTCATCTTTTTAGCATTTTTAGACTTTTTTTTTTTTAATTGTAATGCTCCTTTTATTGTGGTGGTCTGGAACTGAACACACAATGTCTCCTAAGTATGCTTTAGACTTTACTTAAAAAAATGTTTTTAATGTGTATTTTTTTTTGAGACAGAGAGACAGACAGACAGAGCATGAGCAGGGAGGGGCAGAGAGAGAGGGAGACACAGAATGTGAGGCAGGCTCCAGGCTCGAGCAGTCAGCACAGAGCCCAACGCGGGGCTCGAACCTACGAACCGTGAGATCATGACCTGCATGGAAGTTGGAAGCTGAACCAATGAAGCCACCCAGGCATCCCTAGACCTTATTTTAAAAAGCTTTCTATTTTACAGAAAGATAATACAGAGTTCTCATACATTCGCACACAGCTGGCCCTGATACTAACATTTTGCAATTATATGGAACATTCATCACAAAAATCAAATAATACTGAGACATTATTTTTAATTAAAGTCTATAATTTACTTGGATTTGGCTTTTTTTTTGACAGGGTCTCATATTTCACTTATTTGTCATGTCTCTGTAGGTTCCTGTTGACTGTAACATTTTCTTTGTTCTTAATGACCTTTCAGTTTTGAAGAGAACTTGTCAGGTATTTTAGAGAGTCTCTTTCTATTAGAATTTGATGATTTTGTAATGACTACATGGAGATTACGGGCTTGGGCGATGTAGATCACAGAGGTAATGCCATTTTTATCACATCGTATTAAGAATATATACTACCCTTATGATTTATGAATGTTCATTGTGGCTTTGGTTATGTGACTGATGTAGTGTTTGCCAGGTTACTCCACTGTAAGGTCATGTTCTCTGTGCTCAACTTCTGCTCTGTACTTTTGAGGCAGGAGTTACTATGAGCAGCCCACACTTAAGGAGTAGGAAGTTATTAATTTGTTGAACTATTTATTTATAGCAATTTGACCATATGGATATTTATTTATTGCACTAGATTATAACCCAATATATGCTTTATTTACTCAAATCTTGCAGCTCAAATTTTCCAGTAGAGCTCTTTCAGTTGGCTCCAATGCCTCTTTGGAATACTTCCCACTGTGTGTGTGTCCATGCGTGTGTGTGTGTGTGTGTGTGTGTGTGTGTGTGTGTGTGGTGTGTTTATAGCACTTTCTTACTCTGTGGCATTACAAGATGCTGCAGGCTCATCTTATTTATCTCCTGCCCTACTCGTAGAATCAGCCATTTCTCCAGGAAATGGCATTAATTTTTTGTATTGGGGAATGGTATCAGAAACCAGGATCTGGTGCCAGTTGTGCTTATTGCTACAGGGGTGTCATTCTTTTCAGGCCCTCTCAGTTGACAAAAGAAAGAAATATGTATACTAACAAATGTATATACATATGTAACCATCCATAAGCTAAATGTAAGTTTGTACTAATGTTTCCAACTCTCATCTATTACCTCATCCATCATTCTCGATTCCTTTTAAGTCCACTTATTTGTAAATTCCCACTTCAACAACAAGAAACATGGCTCCCCTCTTCCACCATTTACTTAATTATTCAATTCCAGGATGTGTGTGCAGCAGTACCAGAATTCTTAACTTAATCCCCAATAGAAACCAACTTCATCCACTAGAGTACAGTGCTTATGTGCAGTTCCTTTGCTTTTAGTCTTATAAACTTCCCTCATTTCTAGCTTTTATTCTCCTTCTCCTTCACTGAAGTTGTTTCATAATTTTGTACTGCACTAAGAGTCCCTGTTCCTTATTTGTGTTCCTTTCTGGGATTGCCATGACTTCATAAACAATTTTTTAGGCTTCCAAGAATGTATGGAAGCTTCATTCTTTGCAATGTTCTATGGGTTTTGAAAAGTACATAATGTCACTTGTCTATCATGATAGTGTCATACAGAATAGTTTCACTGTCCTAAAAATCCCGAATGTTTCTTTTACTCATCCCTCCCTGCACCCTCTGAAAACCTGACAACAACTAGTCTTTTTACTGTCTCTATAGCTTTGCCTTTTCCAGAAAGTCATCCAGTTGGAAACATATAGTAGCCTTTTCAGACTGGCGTTTTCACTTGGAAATATGTCTTCACTCCTACAAGTTTTTTCATGGCATGATAGTTCATTTCTTTTTATTTCTAAACAATATTCCCTTATACAGATGTATCAAAGTTTATCCATTCCCCTTTCTAAGAACATCTTGTTTGCTTCCAGCTTGGGGCAATCATAAATAAAGCTGCTATGAGCATTCATGGGAAGGTTTTTGTATGGACATGAAATTTTCAAATTAGTTGGGAAATATCAAGAAGCATGATTGCTGGATTGTGAGTAAAGACTATGTTTGCTTTTTATAAGAAACTGCTTAACTATCTTCCAAAGTAGCTATACCACTTTGCAGGAGCACCGGCAATGAATGGAAGTTCCCATTGTTCCACACCTTTGCCAGCATTTAGTACTGCCAGTGTCTCAAGTTCAGTCATTGTAGTAGGTTTACAGTGGTATCTCATTGTTATTTTTTAATTTATTTTTTATTATAGTTTATTGTCAAGCTGGTTTCCATATAACACCCAGCGCTCATCCCAACAAGTGCCCTCCTCCATGCCCATCACCCTCCTTCACCTCTCCCTCACCCCCATTGGCCTTCAGTTTGTTCTCAGTATTCAAGAGTCACTCATGGTTTGGCTCCCTCCCTCTCCCCAACTATTTTTCCCCTTCCCTCCTCCATGGTCCTCTGTTAAGTTTCTCCTGTTCCACTTATAAGTGAAAACATGGTATCTGTCCTTCTCTGCCTGACTTATTTCACTTAGCATAACACTGTCGAGTTCCATCCATGTTGCTACAAATGGCCAGATTTCATTCTTTCTCATTGCCATGTAGTATTCCATTGTATATATAAATCACATCTTCTTGATCCTTTCATCCATACCTCGTTGTTTTTAATTGAAAATTCCCCAAAAACAAATAAAGTCAAGCAACTTCTCAAATGCTTATTTCCCATCCGCATATCTTTTCCAGTGAGGTGTTTGTTCAGATATTTGTTTCATTCTTTCAGTTGTTTGTGTTCTCACAGCTGAGTTTTAGAATTCTTTGTATACTGTGGATACAAGTACTTTCTTAGATCTCTGCTTTGCCAATACTTTCTCCCATTCTGTGGCTTGACTTTCCTTTTCTTAACAAGGTTGTTTCCAGAGATGTTTTTAATTTTAATAAAGTTTGACTTATCAATTTTTTATGAATTATGCTTTGGTATTATATCTAAAAATATATCAACAAAACCAAGTTCACCTAAATTCTCATATGAGTTCCTTTAGAAGTTCTGTGTAGTTCTTTTAAATTTTGTAGTTTACCATAAATTGATAATCTATTTTCGGGTTGGTTTGTTTTGAAAGGCATTAGGTTTATGTCTAAATTCATGTTTTTGCATATGGATATCTGATTTTTCCAGAATCATTTGTTAAAAAGATTACTATTCCTCAACTGATTTGCCTTTGTTCCTTTGTCAATAATCAGTTGACCATATTTTGTATGTTTATTCCTGGGCTCTCTCTTCTGATCTATTGGTCTATGTGTCTTTTCTTTCATCACACAGTCTTGATTATTAGAATTTTACAGTCAGTCAGTCTTGTAGTTGATAGTGTCTGTCCTACAACTTTTTTTCCTCTTCAGTATAGTATTTGACATTCTGGGTCTTTTGCCTTTCCACATAAACTTTAAAATCAGTTTGTTGTGGGGTGCCTGGGTTGCTCAGTCAGTTAAGTGTCTAACTTCAGCTCTGGTCATGATCTCACGGTTCATGAGTTCAAGCCCTACATCCGGCTCTGTGCTGACAGCTCAGAATCTAGAACTTGCTTCAGATTCTGTGTCTCCTTCTCTCTCTGCCCTTCCCCTGCTCACATTCTGTCTCTCTGTCTCTCAAAAATAAATAAACATTTTTAAAAAAGTGTTTAAAGAATAAAATAAAAATCAGTTTGCTGATTTCCACAAAACTCTGCTGGAGTTTTGATGGGGATCACACTGAATCCATAGATGAAGTTAAGAAGAATTGACATCTTAATGTTATTGAGTATTTCGATACATTAACATAGAATATCTTTCCATTTATGTTGATCTTTTTAATTTTGTTTATTGAAGTTTTGTAGTTTTTCACATCAAGATCCTATAATATTTTGTTAGGTTTGTAACTAGGTATTTCTTCTTCACTGGGGGTGGTGACAGAGGCACTAATATGAATAGTATTTCATTTTCATTTCAAATTCCAATTATCCAATTACTGATATATATATAGGAAATAAATTAACTTTTGTATGTTAACTTTGTATCTTGTGACTTTCATATAGTCACTTATTAGTTCCAGGAGACTTTGTTTGTTGGTCTGTTTTTGTAGTTGTTGTTGCTATCAATATTGAGAGATTCTCTATAGCTATAACCATGTCATCTGAGAACAAAGACAGCTTTATTTGTTTTCTAATCTGTATTCATAGCAGAGTTTTAACAGTTATCATTCCAAGAAGCAGTATAGGCCCAGATATATTAATAAATCTAAAAACCTTTATTTCAGCATTCTTTGTCCTAAGGAAAATGCAAATTCAAACTATAATCAGATACTATTGTATGCATGCCAGAATGACTAAAATTAATAAGACTTACAATACCAAGTGTACATGTGAGTGTGGAACAATTGGAACTTTCATACACTGCCATTAGGAGAGTAAAATGATACAAGTACTTTGGAAAAGAGCTGGTGTTTTCTAATATAGATACAAATACATGTACTGATCCAGATACTCCACTGCTAACCATATATCCAGAGAAATTGGTACACATGTTAAGAAATTGTATTTAAATATTTATTCAAGTTTTATTTATAATAGCCAAATTTCCAACAATCAGAGAATAGATAAACTGGAAAATACAATCAATGTGATACTTCTCAGAAAATAACTTAATGATACATGCAGCAAAATGGTTAAAATACAAAAATGATTATGTTAAGTGAAGAAGGTAGACACAAACATATAAATGGTCTGATTTTATTTTTAAGATTTTTAAAAACAGACAAAACCACTCTAAAGTGATAGAAATCAGAACAATGTTTCCTTCAAGAGGTAGATGGGGGTTGCTCTTGACCAGAAAGGGGAATGAGGAAAATTTCTGGGCTCATGGAAATGTTTTGTATCTTTTTTTGGGTGGTGATTAAATGAGTTTATACTTAGTCAAAAAGTCATCAAGGTGTATACTTCATATTTGTATATTTTACTATACATAAGCTAGACTTTATGAAGCAAAATTTGAAATACTTTTGTTAAGTTTGCAAGCAAAATTTATTTGTGTAAAAATGTATAGAGTTCAATATTTTAAACAATACATTGTTCAGCAGATATATTGGGACTTACAGAAAACTAGTGTGTGTGTTTTGTAATGTAGTCTCTATATTTATTATTTATTATAACATTTATTACTGTTGTTATTCAAACACATAATAACAGGTAAGAGGTATTTCTTACCTTCCGCTATATTCAATATTCTAAATAGACAAATGGGGAAGTAGGAAAATTATATGAAAAGGCATTTGGTTAAATATATTTAGAATCTTACTAGTGAGACAAGGTTTCAGTAAATTCACTAAATGTTGCTAGGAATATAGTTTATTTCTCTCAATATACACCTTTTTTCTCTCAATATAAACTTCACTGGATAAGTAAAACAATGGCTGAAATGTTCCTCCTAATACTATGTGTAGTATTTTTCTTAAGGTGATAAATATTAAAATTTACAATAAGAACTGTATGCTCTTTTTCAAATACTTGGTATCATTTTAGATGGTAAAGAATGCAACTTTTATAATATAGTAAGCCACCAACCCAATCCTCCCTTACAGGGATCCTGAGATACATATGTATTATTTCTCTAATCATCCCCTCTTACTACCATGATTAGCAATGAACAATGGAGTCTATATATTCTCTTAGATATTAAATACATTGCCCTGATTGACACTTTCTGAAGCAGATGGTATGTGGTATAGATTTTGCCATTACCAAAGAATAGAAGGAAAGTTAGAATAATAACAGAAAAAAATGACAAGAAAAATGGAACAAAAGGACAATATTGGAGGGATCTGATTCTGCTTTAATCTTTATAAACAATTTGGTGCAGCTGCTCTGGAAAACAGTGTGGAAGTTCCTCAAAAAACTATCCATAGAACTCCCTTATGACCCAGCAATAGCACTGCTAGGGATTTACCCAAGAGATACAGAAACGCTGATGCATAGGAGCACATGTACCCCAATGTTCATAGCAGCAATGTCAACAATAGCCGAAACATGGAAAGAGCCTAACTGTCCATCACCTGATGAGTGGATTAAGAAGATGTGGTATATATACACAATGGAGTACTACATGGCAATGAGAAAGAATGAAATCTGGCCATTTGTAGGAAAGTGGATGGACCTTGAGGGTGTCATGCTAAGCGAAATAAGCCAGGCAGAGAAGGACAGAAACCATATGTTTGCACTCATAGGTCTAACAGGAGAACAGGAGAAACCTAATGGAAGACCTGGGAGAGGGGAAGAGGGAAACAGAGTTGGGGAGAGAAAGTGATGCAAAACTTGAGACTATTGAATGCTGAAAATGAACTGGGGGTTGAAGGGAAAGGGGGAGGGGGGAAAAGAGGTGGTGGTGATGGAGGAGGGCACTTGTGGGGAAGAGCACTGGGTGTTGTATGGAAATCAAATTGACAATAAAATATTTTAAAAAATCTTTATAAACAATTTAAAATGCATTTTTTGAATGCTGCTGCCTATACCAGTAACAATATTGTTAAGAATGAGAGCTTTAGTAGTGTTTGTCCTTTCTGTGTCTACATCTCCGAGCTCTAATTTCAACCTGCTGTGACTGATAAAATGAATCATACTTGCCCATATTAGAAATAGCCCAGAGACAAAAGTAGTATAAAAGTTATTTTAAATATCAGTGCATAGTTTCTATTTAGAAAATGTACTAGTTATTTATGTAAACTTGTACAAGGAAATGGAAATACAGAAGGAAAAATAAGACAAGACCAGCTGTTAGGAAACTGCTAAGCAAATCTATTAAATCAAACAAAACATAATTTCGAGAAACAACATGCTTATGAAAAAACACCAATAATTATAAAATAAAAAAATTGAACTTCTTTCTATTGTTACCACTTCCAATTAGAACATGCTTCTCCTTTGGATTTTAATCAAGACTTTCCTCAGTGCAATTCTGACATCCTTGTTCCTCAAACTGTAGATCAGGGGATTGAGCATGGGCACCACATTAGTATAGAAAACTGAAGAAATTTTCCCAAGGTCCATAGACCCAGGAGAAGAACATTTAAGATACATGAATGCTGCTGACCCAAAGAAAAGACAAATAGCAATGATGTGAGAGCTGCAGGTACTGAAGGCTTTTGATCTTCCTTGAGCAGATTTGATATGAAGAATACTAGCGAGGATAAAGACATAAGAAATTAGGATGGTAAAGCTGGGTACTGTGATGTTAATTCCCACGACTATCAGAACTACGACCTCATTGACATAGGTGCTGCTGCAAGAGAGTTGGAGGAGACGAAGAATGTCACACAGGTAATGGTTGATGACGTTAACACTGCAGAAGGTTAGTCTGAGCATGCACCCCGTGTGGGCGGAGGCGCCCCCAAACCCCATCGTATATGCAGCAATAGCTAG
>NC_043710.1:89712728-89727856 GCF_006229205.1 Suricata suricatta | reverse complement strand
GAAGAATGTCACACAGGTAATGGTTGATGACGTTAACACTGCAGAAGGTTAGTCTGAGCATGCACCCCGTGTGGGCGGAGGCGCCCCCAAACCCCATCGTATATGCAGCAATAGCTAGTGAGGAACAGACCTGATGGGACATGGTTACCTTACACAGCAGTGGATTACAGATGGCCACATAGCGATCATAGGCCATGGAGGTCAACATATAGCATTCTGAGATGACAAAAAGGAGAAAGAAAAACAGCTGAGTCATGCAGCCAACATAGGAGATGATATTCTCCCTTGATACAAACTTCATCAGCATCTTGGGGGTGAAAACAGAAGAGTAACAGAGATCAATGAGGGATAGGTTGAAGAGGAAATAGTACATGGGGGTATGGAGGTGAGAATTTAGACCAATAAGAGTGACCAAGCCAAGGTTGCCCACCATGGTGACAATGTACATCATCAGAAACAGGAAAAGGAGGGGTTGCTGGAGCTCTGGACGGTCTGTTAAGCCAGCAAGAAGAAATTCAGTCACTAAGGAGTCGTTTCTAACCACTATTCTCCTCTTTGGAGATCTGTGAGAATAGAAGAAACTTCCATTAATAGAGACCCCAACTCTCTCCTTCCTTACATGCTCTTATTTATGACAAGAAGACTCAGACCAGCAGAAATCAAATAAGTTCCTTTGCTTCACAGGGTCTGAATGGACTGCCACACACAGCCATTAACATTAAAATCACTGTCTTGTTGCATGAGCTGCATGTGAGGAACAACAGCTCCTGTCTTTACTAGAAGATACGGGGATGCAGTAACTGAGGACTAAGCCTAACTATTGGTGAGCTTCAGCAGGGAGGTATCCCTCATTTCTCCCTCCCAGTCATTTGATTCTTCACTTCTTAGTTCCTATGTTTCCATTATCCACCAGATACTTCAGTATCCCAGTGACGACTATCATGAAAAAGAGGATTTATCTTGGGCAGAGACCATATCATAATTCTGCTTCACAGAAGAGAGTCCCTACCAGTCTATAATCTTTGCAGATAACTTACTGCAAAAATCCATGAAATCGATAATTGATAACAATATTGAGGGGAATGTTGGTAGCCTACGATTCATAATTCATCATATAATCAGAATTTCTACATATTCTGCTTCTCTGTTCCATCCTAGCTAGACAGATAATAAATAAAGATGGACGTGCTTTCCTTGGTAAGGTAAGAAAACCATAATCAATGTGGATACTGATTACTTAGTTGTTAAGTTTGTGAACACATATCAAGCTGCATGCTTATAACGCATAAACTCTTTTATATGTGTATTTCAATTTAAGACGTTATCTTAAGAAAGATAAATCTTTTCCTCTGATGTTGCTACATGCTACATTTGTCACTTGGTACTGCTATAGCGATCTTGCTACCAGACTGAAGATGAAGCCAACACAGAGGGTATGCTTAAAATAATGCAGGCAGTATATAGCCAGAGCTCTATACTTTTGAGTTTCTTGTTATGCAGCATAAATATTTTTCCTCATTTTCCTCATTTTATAGGAACAGAGAGCATGAGAGGTAAATATAAACTTGATTAACTCACTCTCTTTCCATTGAAATGATCATGTAGGTATGTTTCACCTCTACTGGAACAAGAACTGGCTTTTAGGGTATCAAGGCTGAGCAAATGTAGTCATAGAATTTTCTTCTTCCTTTACTGGCAAAAGAGTCATAGCATACATCTCACTGGATGTTGAGATGTCTGAATGTTCCAGGAGTCATTCTTGGTTGTAGATCAAATTTGTCATTATACATTTACTAGGAAAATAGAAAGGGCAACTACACACTTGACACCAGAGCCACTGTGTCAGGGTTCAAGGCATTTGTTTCAGGTTTATGTATTTTTTTGGGTCTGATTAGAAACCCAAGTGTGAGTCTCCCCTAGGGCCTTCCCATCTTGGCAAACTCTGTAGGAAAGGAACTAGTGTCTGTGCTTATATCCTAATTGTGATAGTAAACGTTAATTTCCCATCAGAGATTATATATTCCTTAGGGCATATAAGAAATTATCTTATGCTGTGATCTATAAAGGTTCAAATAATTAATGTCATTGAAAATTTCTCTACTTGTAATTCTGGTAATAACATTAGTTTTAAGGATTTAAGTTCATAAAGATTTATGAACATTTCAGTAAAGTTTATTTATTTTACCTTTTTAAAACATGTGGGTTCCTTTTAAATATCAATGTGTATGCAAATTATATAGACATAAAGAAAATGATTAATGATTTCAGAAACTATTTAATAAAAAATTATTTGATATAAGAATGATCCATTATTTCATAGAAATGTAATTACCTTGGGCTATTCTGGCTTCATATGTCTTTGCTTTTAACAGATTATATCAAATCTATAAGAAAAATCACTGTTAAGCTTCCATTTCAAGAAAATATGACTTTAGAATTCCCAATCATGTAGTAATTTATGATTATGCTGATGAGAAGAAATCTAATTTTTATTTATCCCGAAATTTTAAAGATTCACAGGAAATTGCAAAAATAAGCATGCAGTTGCTCAAAATCCTCCTGGCTTGTCAATGGTAATATCTTTTTTTTTTTCAATGTTTATTTATTTTTGAAAGAGAGACAGAGAGACAGAGCATGAGCAAGGGAGCAGCAGAGAGAGATGGAGACACAGAATCCAAAGCAGGTTCCAGACTCTGAGCTGTCAGCACAGAGCCCAATGCCAGGCTCAAACTCACTGACCACGAGATCATGACCTGAGCCGAAGTTGGATGCTTAACCGACTGAGTCACCTAGGCACCCCTAACAGTAGCAATATCTTTAAGAACTGTGGCACAATAGCAAAACCAGGAAACTGACATTGGTATAATAATGTTAACAGGATACAGCAGATGTTTTCAGCTCTCAGCGGTTTTACATATATTGTGTGTTCGTGTTACATATGTAGATCTAGATCATCTGATCACATAGTATGCAGTATGTGATCATAATCATGATCATGTTATCATGACCACATATTCAAACCTTCTGCAGTAATTTATGAGGTTGCTGTTTAATACACAACTAAATGTTTTATTAATGAGAAATGTTTCAGGGGCAAGAAGATCACAGTGAGACTGGTTCTTCTTGCACTTTTTTCTTTTTAAATCAATTTTATTGTGGTATAATTTGAATACAATAAAATGCACCCCTTTTAAGAGTACAGTTCAATGACTTTCAAAAATAATATAGTCATGTAACTGACACAATAATCAAGATCTTGAGCATTTCCATCACTCCCAAAAGTTCTTTCATATTCCTTTGCAATCCATCTACTATCCTTTTATAATCATGAAAGGATGTTGAAATTCTGCTTCTATTGAAATGATCATATGATTTTTCTTTCATTCTATTAATCTGGGGTATCACATTTATTGACTGGCATATATTAAACCATCCATGGATAAATCCCATTTGATTGTGGTACATGATCCTCTTAATATGCCGTTAAATATAGTTTGCTAGAATTTTGTTGGCAGTTTTTGCATCAAAATTCATCAGAGATAGCCTATAGTTTTCTTTTCTTATAGTATCCTTGCCTGGATTGGTGTGAAGATAATTCCAGTCCTGTACCATGAAACTGACAGTGTTCTCTCCCTAAAATTTTTGGAAGAATTTAAAGTTTGGCATTAATTCTTCTTTAAATATTTGCCAAAATTTATCAGTAAAACCATCAGGTCCTGGACTCTTCCTTCTTAGGAGATTTTTGATTATTGATTCAATGTCCTTACTTGTTATTGATCTTTCTATTTCTTAAAAATGATTTAGTCTCATATGCCACGTGATTCTATAAATATATCCATCTCTACTAGGTTAGCCAATTTGCATATAATTGTTTATAGTATTATGATCCTTTGTATTACTGCAATATCAGTTCTAATGCCCTCTCTGTATCATATTATCATCATGATATCATGATCCTCTTTAAGTCTATTTAATCAGATATAGAATAGCTACCCCTGCTGTTTTTTGGTTTTAATTTGCATGGGATATCTTTTTCCATCCTCCCATTTTAATCTATGTGTATCCTTAAAGCTGAAGTAAGTCTCTTGTAGGCAAATACATAGTTAGGCTTGTTTGTTTACCCATCCAGCCACTCTATGCCTTTTGATTGGGAAATTTAAACCATTTACATTTTAAGTAATTACTGATAGTCAGGGACTTATTAATACCTTCGTAATTGTTTTCTGGGTGTCTTGTAGTTCCCTGGTTCTTCTCTTTGTCTCTTGCTGTCTCCTTTGTTACTTGATAATTTTTTATAATAGTATGCTTCAATTTCCTTCTCTTTATCCTTTTGTATCTACTGTAGGTTTTGGCTTTATTGTTACTATGAGACTCACATAAAATATCTTATAGACATTACAGTCTATTTTAAGGTGATAACAACTTACCTTCAATCATATACAAAAACCTTATCCTTTTGCTCCCTTCTCATATTTTGATATTGATGTCATAATTTACTTTTTTATATTGTGAATCCATTAACAAATTATTGTAGCCATAGTTATTTTTAATTTTTTTCATTTAACCTTCATGTAAAGTAGTTAAATATATTTAATATATTTAAATCTATCAGTGTGTTGTATATTTTCTAGTTTTCATGGTACTAGTCAGTGTCTTTTTGTTTCAGCTCAGAGAATTCCTTCCAGCATCTCTTATAAAGCAGGTCTAGTAGTGATGAATTCCCACAGCTTTTGTTAGGAAAGATTTTATCTCACCTTTATTTTTTAAAGACAACTTTACTAGGTAAACTAGTAGCAGTTTTTTCTTTCAGCATTTTAAGTGTATCATACCTCTCTCTTCTGGACTGCAAGGTTTCTCCCTCCAAAAAATCTGCTGATAACCTTATGAGGGGTTCCTTGGTTTATGAGGGTTATTTTTCCTCTGATTGCTTTTAAAATCTTCTCCATTGTCTTTTATTTTAGACAGCTGAATTATAATGTGTTTTGGGGAAGATTATTTTGGATTGAAATAAGGGGCTGACCATGTGGGCTTTCTTTATTCTTTTTCATGTTTTTCCTGTATTCTCACTGACTGCATAATTTTAAATGTCTTCTACTTCACAGACTCATTCTCCTGCCCAATTTAATATGATATTGATGCTCTCTTTTACATTCTTCATTTCATTCATTCTATTCTTCAGCCCCCAAAATTGTTGGCTTCTTTGATTTCTATCCCTCTGTTAAACTTCTCATTTTCTGTACTGTTTTCATTTCATTGAATTGTTTTTAGGTGTTTTCTTGTAGTCCATCATGCTTCCTTGAAACAGCTATTCTGAATTTTTTTTTAATGTTTTATTTCTTTTTGAGACAGAGAGAGACGGAGCATAAGTGGGCAGGGGCAGAAAGAGAGGGAGACACAGAATCAGAAACAGGCTCCAGGCTCTGAGCTGTCAGCACAGACCCCGACATGGGGCTCAAACCCACAAACATGAGATCATAACCTGAGCCAAAGCCGGACACTTAACAAACGAACCACCCAGGTGCCCATCTGAATTCTTCATAAGACAAATCACAGATGTTCATTTCTTTGTGACCTGTTTGCAGAAAATTACTGTGTTCCTTTGGTGGTGTCAGGTTACACAGATTTTTTTTCATATTCCTTGAAGACAGCTTATTATCTGAAGATGCAGCTACCTCCTCCAATCTTTCTGACTTGCTTTAGGAGAGAATTACCTTCTGTCACCCCTGCTAGTGATTCTGAGGCTTTCTCAGGCCTTTCTTATGGATATTCCTGCTCTGTACTTCATGTTTCACCTTCTGGTAGTATTCTTAGGCTTGCATGCCTTCACTCAATCCTACACAACGAGGTGGTTGCTGAGAGTCTCCTTTTTTGCTTTCCTTAAGACTGGATTCTCAAGTTTGTGATTTTTCCCCAGCCTGCAGTCTGACCATCTTTCTGCATGTGCTCACTAGCCATCTGCAAAGACTCCCCTTGGAAGCACATGGAGGGAGTCATCCACAGGATAGGGAGTAAGGGGGTACCAATTACTACTTAGAGGCATCCCCCGTGGCTCATTAGCAAGCTTCCTGATATACTCCACGGCACATAAGATCCACATCCCTTTGATGCCCTCCAACAGCCTTGCCTGATGCCTTCCCAGACAATTCCCACATTCATCCACACAATATACCTCTGCAATCTGGATGGGATGAAAAGAAGTGGCTCTCTTTGGCAGGGTCTCACACAGCTAAGGAAGCCAGGCATTCACTCACATGCTCTCACTTGCCCCAGTGGGAGAAATCACTAGTCACGAGTTATAAGAACACCTCCTTTGGCACTGAGCTGTGCTGCCATGGAGGGTGCAGGATGTAGGTACAGCGAGACTATTCCTCTTACCTGATTCAGTGCATCCAATCTTGGATTTTCAAATTGCTCAACAGAGTGCTGGAACTTCTCTGATAAACTTCTGGACTTCTACAAATGCTCTCTCCTCTGTGGGTGACTGTTGAAATTGGTGTTCTTTGTGGGGAAAACAGTAAAAATTTGTTAGTACACCATACACCATGATGTAATATCTTTTTCATCTTATGGTCTTATTACGTCATTCATTTTGGAATTTTCTTTAAGCCAACCTAAGTCAAGACTCTCATTCTTCCTCCTCCAAGAATAAAGACTGGGACATTCAGAATTTGGTTCGTCTTATAATTAAAGATAAGGGGAACACAGGGTATATCCTACTATTACTCTTCACTTGATCTTAGCCAAAGGGCCAAGAAGCAATATCCTCTTATTCATATGAAAGTGCACAACATCATTTGTGTGTGTGTGTGTGTGTGTGTGTGTGTGTGTGTTGCTTTTGGTATTAAAACCAAAATGTAAAGAATCACATTTTAGGGGATGTCGGAGGATACAGACAGGAGGCTCCAAGGGCCCAGGCTGGGCTCCCAAACTCTGGCCTCCCCATGGACAGAATGCTCCACTTCCTGCAAACGTTTTCCCTTAATAACAGGCCTAGAATAGCCTGCTCAGAATGGTAATATACCAAGATGTACAAAAACAAACTTGATTTTTTCCTACCCCAAAAAAAGTCCCTGCTGTCACCCCTACCCAACAGGTGACCTTGGTAACCAGACAGTGACGTGTCAGGGAGTGAAAGTGTCCCCCAAATACCACCATCCTCCCTTCTCCAGCTTCTCAGAATGGCTGCCTTTGCTCAATGGCATGGTTTCTTAAATCCTTTTGCTCTTATGATTTCTTACCCTTCAAAAAAAAAAAAAACCAAAAACTATCTGAAAAGAAATAACAGAAACACTAACTTCGCAATGCTAGAACCTACAGCAAGGGAACTTCCTAAGCATTTGGTGCCAGAATGTGTCATTCCAAATCAGAGTGACTCTCTGAAGGTGAAAAAGATACAAGAAAAGTAAGAGAAGACACTTGGACACATTTTGCAGGTTTGTGACAAAGAAGAAAGGGTGTGACAACCAGGTGAAGTTGGGGTCCGCTGGGTGCCAGGACCCCAGGGAGCAGTGGGGTGGGGCTCAGGCACCTGTCCTCACCTGTTCAAGAACCAGCAGTCCTCATCAAACCCCTCTGTGGGCATGGCTGGGAATGGGCCTGTGAACGTGTCAGAGCATGCCGGGACCCTTCATGAGCTGGGACCCATCACCATCACCCATCCAGACTGGGTTTTATCCTGCTGCAAAGCCTAGTGCTCTCACTCCTCACCAGGTTCTGGCTGGAGCCCTGCTGGAGGGGCGAGCCAGACTGCTTCAGATGGCATTGGCAGGGCAGCTGGCATTGGCAGGGCAGGAACCTCTGTGCCCCACCCCCTTGCTGGCACAGGCCAGGCCGGATTCTGCTTACTGAGAGAAGTGTCCTTTGGGCCTAGCTCCGCCCCTCCCTCAAAAGTGCCTGCAACCAGCTCTGCTTCCCCAAGGCCACCAAGGAAGGTGCTGGGAGGGCATGCAAAGGTTGAGAATCCAAGCAAGGCAGGGAGTGAGCCCTCACAGGTTAGAGATGCAGATGGGAGAGGAAAGGTCCTGAGAAGGTGGAAGGCCCTGAGAGAGGATGCGGCTGCCAGGAGACAGCAAAGAGGCAGCACAGTGAAGAAGCAAAGCAGCAAGAGGCTGTGAGCAGAGGGAACCCTGAGAAAGCCAAAGGCCCAAAACAGGAAGCCCTGAGAGAATGGGGGGGGGGGCTGAGGCACAGAGATGGGTCCCCCTGAAAGATGGAGGACTGAGGCACAACAGATGGTTTCCTGTAGTGAATGAAGGCCTAAAGGAGATGGCTGACGGCCCAGAGACAGGCACTGAAAAAGGATGGGGGGGGGGGGGGGGGGGGGGGGGGGGGGGGGGGGGGGGGGAGTAAGGCATGGGTCTTTAGAAGCTAGAACCCCAAGGACAGAAAGGCAGAGGGGCGAAAGGCAGGTCATCCACGGAGGGAGTCCCAAGTGGAGCCGAGTTCTCCCTGTGCTCAGATGGGTTCCAATGGGTGCGGCAGGAAAGCCAGGCCCTTTGGCTGACAAGTGGCAGGGATGTGGACACTCCCGACTGAACTTACCCGAGGGCCCAGGAAGACTTACTTCTTGCTTTTGAATGTACACTCTATCTTGGACTGCCTTGCTGTCCCTGGCGTCTTCCTCTCCTGGGCCGGCCCCGGCCCAGGGCCACTAAACTGCTTCTCTTTCCAGAAGACCTCTGAGCAGCTGCAGATCATCTCCTTGCACAAGCTCTTCATGCCGACTTGCCCCTCCACGCCGCCAGGGGGCAATGTGCCGCTCAGCAGGCCTGCGTCCTCAGAAGGTCCGAGTGGAAGATGGCTGACCGTTTGTCCCTGTCACATGTGTCAGGGGCCAGGCTGCACACAGCTGGCCAGCGGCCTCGCTCAGGGCTGCCGTGGACCAGAGCAGGAACTCCATGGTGCTTCTGGCCGTGGCTTTCGAGCCATCTCTCAGGTTGCTGCTGCACAAGGCACCGGCCGTGGCGGAGGCCGCACGCGCCCACGAGTCCCACGCCTCTAATCTTGCAGCCTCCACGCTGTCCCCCAGGCCCAAGACGGCCGCTGTGGCTCTCAAGCTGACGGTTCTCCAGCAATGGACCTCATCCTCTGTGCGCCCCTCATTCTGGGGGCTTAGCAGCTGCCGAAGCTCCAGAGCCCTGGCACAGGACCTGCATGGCAGCGGCGGCCACCTCCTCTGCCAACTCGACCTTCGGAGACTCCCCAGAGAAGGTAAGAGTGAAGCTGTCCCTGCACTCTGGCACAGGGGACACCAGGAGTATCCAGTAGCCTGCGGTGAGGCTCACTTTTGGCTCCGAGTGGAGTGGAGGTGGAGCCGCTCTGCGTGGAGGGGCAGTACCGGGTGGGCGGGAGGGGGCGCTGTGGCGCAGGATGTGGGAGCAGCTGTGTGGCGTGACCTGACTGGCTGCACCTGTAGCTCCACCTCCCCGAACAGCCGCGGGGCTGAGTCGCGCAGGCCCCTTAGGCAGCACGCTCATTGCAGCACCGTGCCTGTTAATCAAAAGTCAGCGAAAGGCATTTGCGTATGACAAAATTTCTGTTATTTGCAATTTATTATGATTCAGTCCATCCCAGTAAGTGGATGTAAGAGTTTCAGAGTTGTAAACGTACTCCTGTGAAAACCAACTTGAGCAACTAAAGTACAATGTTTATACCTTAAAGTTAACAATATCTAGTCAAATAAGTAAATAAATGGTAGATAATGGAGCTGTGTTTCCCATGTCACGGAAATAACTTACAAATAGGCAAAAGAGGAAGGCTATAATGAGCCCCGTATTGCTAGATTAGAGTTGGAGATAAAGGCATTAATTCATGTGTCTATTAAATATATATTTAGATGGTGGATACAGAGATAATTAAATATGGAGATACACACAAGAGCTTGAATGCATATGCATATTTCCTACCTCTTTCCACTGAGAGTGTTACTGAAATCCAAGTTCAGCTATCTGACGCTCAAAAAGCCACTACTGAAGAGTTTTGATTGGAAAGAAATTTAAGCTTTAGTCCTGAGGCCAGCTGCTTGAGAAGACAGACTCTGCCCAAAGGCCAACTGCGAGGTTTCTGCCTGGCCCTGGGGTTTTTAAAGGAATTTAGGGCAGTTAATCAATAAAGAGACTACAGTGGTTGGTAACATTCCTTGATTACTTGGTTACTTGCCCTTGATTACAGGGGTTTCTCAAGGGGGTCTGGCTTTTGTTTCCTGAGCTGCAGAGGTGCTTTGTTCTTTCTAGGAAGGAAGGCATGATCTATCGATATACCAAGAAAGGTTAGTTAGTCAATCACACTGGTGAAGGTGCTGGCTAATGCCTAATGGTTGGCGAGAGGGACCAAGGCAGCTTCTAGAGGGCCTGGAAGCAGTAATACCCTAGCAGCAATGGACATATCCAGCACCCAGATCTTATTTCTAAGTAACATTCTCTGGTAATGAGAAGTAGGACTCCTTGGAGAACGGATTCATTTTAGAGCTGGACCAAGGAAATTACAAAATGATTCTGAAGCATCTTAAAGTGTCAGAGAGAAAAAAAAAATTGACTTTTAGAAAGAAGATAGGGGCGCCTTGGGTGGCTCAGTTGGTTAAGCCTTTGACGTCGGCTCAGGTTGTGATCTCACAGTTCCTGGGTTCAAGCCCCGCGAGGGGCTCTGTGCTGACAGCTCAGAGCCTGGAGCCTGCTTCTAATTCTGTGTCTCTCTCTCTCTGCCCCTCCCCTGCTCATGATCTGTCTCTCTCTGTCTCTCAAAAATAAATAAATGTTAAAAAAAATTTTTTTTTTTAAAGAAAGAAGATAGAATCATAGCCAAAAGTTCATAGATTTCAGCCTGGGAACTTTTTAGGACCAAAGCTGGAAATATTTGGAAAACAAAGTAAATAATGACACTATTGGATTATAACCAAGTAAATATCCATGAACCCATATGAATTTCAAAAACACATCTAAATAACTCTTCTCCAGGGAGTAGAGCTTAATTCCTCTCTCTTGGACCTAGTGACTTGCTTTCAAAGAATTTAGTAGAAAAAGGGACAAATAGTAAATTTACAAGGAAGAAAATTGACACCACCTTAACCAATTGATCAGAGTTAACATCACCAGTGATAAGTCATGTTGATGTCATATAGGCTTGCTTATGATGCATGGGTAAAGACTCTTCACTCTACATTATTCTCCAGTGTGACCATAAGAAGGCAGTAGACAAAATGAAATAAAGGCATTCTATAATATATCTGACCTACACTCTTCAAAATTGCTAGTACCATTAAAAAAAAAAAGGCAAAGACTAAGAAATTGCCACAGATCAGAGAAGATTAAGGAGCTGTATCAAGTAAATGCAATGTGGCTTCCTAAATTGGATCCAGGAACAAAAATATGGCATTAGTGGAGAAACTGATGAAATCCAAGTTAAAAACCAGTATTTCCATTAGCCATGTTGTACCATGGGTATGAATGAAATTTACACTAGGGGAATTTGCATGAAGGGTATATACAGGAATCCTCTGTACTACGTTTGCAGCTTTTCTATAAATATACAATTATTTTTAAATAAAAAATTATTTACAAAAGCAGAGATCCCTCTTCCCACCCAAATGTAATATTTGATTTTATGTAAACCTCTCTATAGATTTGAAAATATAATTTCTTCCTTTCCATAAAGAGGAAAGTATATCTGCACGCATATTTATCTTTTGGGAAGATGGACATGAGTCCCACTTCATGCTTAGACAGAATCCTCATTTTGTGTCATCTTGGCGGGATGTAGGGCCCAACCTTCCATTACAGAATCCAAGAAGGAGAGAAGTTCTGCCCCTACATTCCCTCGCAGAGGACTGGCACATTGGCCTAGACTCAACCAATCTCATAATTCCTATCTAAGATTTTTACCCAGAACAAATGATGCAAATGTAGTGAGATACTAGGAACCATTCATGTGGCTGCAACTATGTCCAAGGGCTGATTCAGTGCTAAGAAATGGAGTGGGAATCCTGTAACATCGAGACCAACAGGGTGGCCAGACTATTCCTTTGAAATAGTTCCTTTTTAAAATTTTTTAAAAAATATTTTATTTATTTTTGAGAGACAGAGAGACAGCGTGAGCCGGGGAGGGTAAGAGAGAGAGGGATACACAGAATCCAAAGACAGGCTCCAGGCTATGAGCTAGTTGTCAGCACAGAGCCCAAAGCGGGGCTCAAACTCACAAACTGTGAGATCCCAACCTCAGCCAAAGTCAGATGCTTAACTGACTGAGCCACCCAGGTTCCTGCCCTTGGCCCATGGAGTTGCCTTGGCCCTGCCCGTTCTCCAGCTTTGGTTTTACAACTTCACATCAAATCTCTTAATTCCCAATGTCCTTTCTATTAATTTTTTCTTTTTAAAGAAGATAGAGTCACCTTTTTACGGTTTAATTGAGATATAATTGACATACAGCACTTTATCAGAGTCACTTTCTGTTGTTTGTCCACAAAACCCCTTAAACTACATGACAAAATATGTATCTGTCAAATGGGTTAAAGCATAGGTTATAAATATAATTAACTCTACAATACAAGATTTTAGGGTGTTTAAAAAGAAACCAGCTTCCTCTTTGGCAAGCAATATTACTATTGGCTTTCTCAATAATTAAGTCACGACTTTTGAAACAGGTTTCATATAATATCAACTCATTTGCTACAGTTTTGGATTTTTCCAGCAAAAACTATTAGAACTAAGTCACAAACATAGTTTAAGTTTTTTTTAAAAAAAGATGAGTAAGTCAAACAGTGCATCTTCCAGCTATGGCTGAGTGAGAAATTCAGCAAATCTCCTCTGCAATAGCATCTAAAACTTGGACAGAATTGGCAAAGACAATTTTGGCACTCTGGAAATCAAATCTGAGAACTGTTGATGCTTCAAAAAGTGTTGAACTTTCTGGAAGGCGATGGGAGTCTGTGATATTTTGCATGGAGCTTCTCCCATCCACATCCACTACTCCAACTTGGTAGATGCAGAGGTAAGATAAGAGGTAAGGTAGGGCAGGCCAGGAGGACTGGCAACATAGTACCCACATCATGTAGCCTGGTTGTGGATGTGATGTTAGTGTGAGGAAAGCAGAGAGGCCCAGTTCTACTACTAGCCTGAGGTTGTAGTCAAGTGGGTAAAGGAGTAACCTTCAAGTCTCTCTGAATTTAAATCCAGAGGATTTCTGTACTTCTGTGAGATTTTAGGTAAGTTATGTAACCTCTTTCAGCCTTGGTATCTACATCTGTAAGATGAGAATAACTGTGTGGATTAAATGACTTACTGTATGTAAAGTTGTAGAACACTGCCTGAAACATAGGAAGAGTCTGATCAATGTTTTTCTCTCCTCCTTCTTATTCATATTCACTTTTATGTGTACCATGAACCTGTTCCCTTCCTGCCTCCTGGACAGAAGTTTTGTTTTATGTCAATTTATGTGCAATTGATTTGTGTTTAATGACCTTGATCCTGAGACTAAGGCCACTTACTAGTTCTAGTATTTTGGTTTTGTGGGTTTTTTAGGATTTTCTGTATTAATAATCATATTTTCTCTGGATAATGTTTATTATCTTTTTTCTTTTTTTACCTGGTGGAATTTTATTTCATTTTCTTATGCTATTTCAAGAGCTACGCTCTTCACCAAATATGGAAAAGAGAGGACAATCTTAGCTAATTTCAATCTTATGGGGAAATATTCAGTCTCTACCATTAACTGTGATGTTAGATATAGATCTTTTATAAATGCCTTTTGCTGAGTTGAGACGCTTCTCTTCTGTTTTTATTTTTCTGATTTCTTATAATAAATAACTGTTTATTTTATCATAGTTGATCACATTATTTTCTCATTTATTCTGTTAATGTTATGAATTCTATTGAATGACTTTCAGAGGTGAGACCATCTTGATTTTGTTTGATGAATTCCACTTGGTCATAATGCATTATCCTTTTTATAGAATGTTATATTAGATTAGCTAATTTTTTAAAGTTTTATTTTGAGAGAGAGAGAGAACAAGCAGGGGAGGGGCAGAGAAAGAGGGAGAGAAAGAATCCCAAGCAAACTCTGTGCTATCAGCACAGAGCCCAATGCAGGGCTCAATCCCACAAACCATGAGATCATAACCTACACCGAAATCAAGAGTTGGACTCTCAACCAACTGAACCATCCAGACACCCCAAATTAAGCTTATATTTTAAAATTATTTTTGTGCTTCTGTTTCTTTTTTTTTTTTCATTTAAGTTAGTTAACATACAGTGTAGTCTTCGCTTCAGGAGTGGAACCCAGTGATTCATCTCTCTCATATGACACGCAGTGCTCATCTGCAAAAGTGCCCTCCTTAATGCCCATCACCCATTTAACCCATCCCCCCACACACCTTCCCTAAAGCAACCCTCAGTTTGTTCTGTGTATTTAAGAGTCTCTTATGATTTGTCTCCCTCTCTGTTTTTATCTTATTTTTCCTTCCCTTCCCCTAGGTAATCTGTTTTGATTCCCAAGTTCTTCATATGAGTGAAATCATATGATATCTGTCTTTCTCTGAATGACTTATTTTGCTTACCATAATACCCTCTAGTTCCAGCCACATTGTTGCAAATGTCAAGATTTCATTCTTTTTTTTTATCACCAAGTAGTATTCCATTATACATAAAAGCAAAAATGTACTTATGTTTCTGAGGGATATTGGTATTTTTTTTCATGTGATTCTTTGTCTCATTTGAGTATCAGGGTTATGCTGGCCTCATAATATGTGTTGAGAAGTATTTTCTCTCTGTTTATATTTTGAAAGAATTTGCATAAAATTGGTATTATTTCCTCCTTACATGTTTGGTAGAATTAACGAATGAAGCCATTGGGGTCTGAAGATGTGTGTGTGTGTGTGTGTGTGTGTGTGTGTGTGTAAAGGATTACTTACTTAATTCAATTTGTCTCACAGATATAGGACTCTTCATGTAATCTATTTTGACCTAGTAATTCTTTTTTTTAAATAACAGTTTATTGTCAAATTGGTGTTCATATAACACCCAGTGCTTCTCCCCACAAGTGCCCCCCACCATGACCATCACCCCCTCCCTCCCTCCCCCTCCCCCTTCAGTCCATGGTTCATTTTCAGTATTCAGTAGTCTCCCTTGATCTGTGTCCCT
>NC_043710.1:89691447-89712628 GCF_006229205.1 Suricata suricatta | reverse complement strand
TTGCTACAAATGGCCATATTTCATTCTTCCTCATTGCCATATAGCACTCCATTGTATAATTCTTTACACTCTTTCAGATCTTCATTCCCTAAAGAAAAACATCTATATTTTATGTGACAGTATAGTTATTTTCAACAAGGTGGTCATTTTGAAAAATAGCAATAGTCATAATAATCCTATTTTCAGTATTCTGATAATTTCTTGAATATTTACTTTTTCTCAGAGAACACAAATTTAAGTAATGACTAATGGTTTTTTAACAAAACTAAAACCAAAATAATATTTCTGAGTTCACTGAGAAGTGAACCATCTTCAAATCAATACAGTACAGCTCTTTAACATATACAGAATTTCAAAGTACTATTTCTGAAACGACTTCCAGGAAGCCAAAGAAAATGGCAGCTGCCTAGATATGCACCTGTCATTACCTCTAGTTAAAGTAACACAAATCATTAAGAAGAACAAATAAAACTCCATAAAAGCAATATGGTTGTATCATTATCCAAAGAAAGGAAATGCTCAAACTTCAAAATAACTGTAAATTTGAAAAAAGAAGAGACTACAGCTTCCAGAGAGCAATCTCTCTGAGTCCTGCTCTGCTTCAAGCCTTTTCAATGAGCAAGGGCAGGTAGGGAAAAAAAACTGGGAAAGAGAGAAAAGGGCAGTTGCAATGGACCTAATTTGATCTAGAACCACAGTCAGAAAGAGTAAGTGCACACTAATTCTGAGAAAGAAAAAAATATGCCTTAATAGATCAGAGCAAGATATACAAGGAAAGGAATGAAAAGGATATGCAATTTGAAGTGGTACCTCTTGGTACCTCAAGAGAAGAAAAAATAAAATAAAATTCTCAAGGTACCCTGTGTGGAGTAAAGAAATAACTGACACTAATAATTACACAAGCCAAATAACAAAATAAAATTTGTATTTTAATGGTTTAAAAAATCTTAAAGATTAGAACAAGGGAAAGGGAAAAAATAGGGAAAGTCAAGGTAAGAGTGAGATTCCTCACTGGATTTGGCTCTCTCCATTCTTTACCTGAGAACAGTATTCTATTGAAATCTTACCCAGAGTTGTGCAGAGGAGGGTGGGTTTCTTGGTGTTAATCACACTTTAAAGATGCATCTTTTCAACAGAATACTAAAATTAAAGATATAGACATTGAGCAGCAGAAATTGTGGGGGGTTTTTCTTTCTCTCATTTTTTCATATTCCCTCCTCATTTTGGACTCCCAAAGCCCAAAATACCTCAGGGATAGTCTTGGATGAAGAGTGTAAAAGTTGGTGCCAGCCACATGTTGACAACTGGAAGTTACAAAACTAGGTACCCTGATAAGAGCTACTCTCTTTTTGGGCATAAAGCCCCAGAAAACAGGTTAGTCTAATATAGTCTCATGAAAAGCCACTTTCCCTTGAGTTGTGCCCCAACTCTTAGTAATGTTCATTTAAAAATTTTACATAATATAAGATGAAGTAAAGAAACAATCTATTAATAACTTGAGTCAGAGTAATAGAAACAAAGATATAGTCAGGAGGAGCCAAGTGGGGTCTTCTTGTCTACACATGGAGAAAGTCTCTATAAGAAGAAAGCCATGTAGAACCAAGCACATTCAAGAAACTGAAAGAGAGAGATACAGCCTCTGTGACCCCTTCATGCATCCCTGGACTTCCCAGTTAAATGAACCATTTTTGTTTGAGTAAAGTTAATTTTACTTAAAATGAAAAGTACTTATCATAATGAAAATGTTTTCAACCAATATTTGTCACTACTGTACCCTGTGTAGACTTCTGTGACAGTGCTTACTCTTTTTCCCTGCATAGCATCATAAGAGAAATTAATTTTACATTTAGAAAGATCTGTATTTGATTCTTGGGTCTGTCATTAGTTGTTGTGACTTTGGCAAAAATCATTTAACCCTACCTCTGGTCTTTTCACATGTGAAACAGAGACGCCTGTATCAGGTAGTTGTGAAGATTATAAATGACAAGTTAATAAAATAATTTAGCATCGTGACTAATATCAGTTATCTACAAATTATACAATTCTCAGTTTCTTTTTGTTGCTTCTCTAATCAAACTGAGAGAACCAAGGGGCAGGATCTGTATCTTACTGCTTTTTGTCTTCAAAGTACCTTGCAACTTAAATCCTCTAAGAGATGTTTCTTGAATGAAATGAATCCATAAAATTCTAGAATAATCAGATAACTTGTTTGTGGAGGAATTTAAACCTCAGGGATGATACCCTTCCCTAAGCAGGGACACAGGTGCTTTTTGCAGTGGAATTATGCAGACTTTGTATGCTCCCAGACATCACCTTAGAAATTCAACCTAATACATAGCACTTACCATATGTCAATAGGGCTTCTGATTATAGATAGCAGATAGAGCTCATGTATTTCACCACTCTTACTTTCTGACAACCCACTGGAATGATAATGGCATTAGAAATGAGGAACACAAGTATGCTACATAAACCCACTGGGCCAGGAAAGCAGTGCGGGGGAGAAGGGAAGGAAGAAATTTGGAAAGCTGAATGATCACTAACTGACTCAGTAGTACCCAGGAAGCTCAATTCTAAGCTGCGTGGTAGATACAAATATGATACGCTACGTCATCTCCCATATGTTCAGGAATGTGGTGGCACAAATCACCTCTGATAGTAGAGATGAAGGAAAAGGTAAAAACAGGAGAGCTCCATGAAAGTCTTTAAAAAGTAGTCAGATCCCCAAGTGAGTGCTTCTCACCAATCAAGAAGTAACTGCATGCTATTTAGAAATATGGTGTTAAAGCTGAGAGAAAAAGAAAAGGAGAGAAAAGAAAGAAAAGAAGGAAGGGGAGGAGGGAGGGAGGGAACTATCAAGGGAGGAAGGAAGGGAGGCAGGGAGTAAGGAAGGAAGGAAGGAAAGAAGAGGGAAGAAGGAGATCTGTTAATGGCACCATGGATAAAAAAGTAAGATTGAATCCTTGCCCTCAAGACTGTGCAGTCCAAGTGTAATGAAGGTACATGAGTAAGCTCGCTGTGTGTAAGTGAGAGCATGCACAAGATGCATCAGCAGCACATAGAGAAAGCACTTTAGGTGCTGAGAGTGGGGACAGGGAAAGAGGTCAGAAGAGATGTTCTATTGCTGGGTCATAGGGGAGTTCTATCGATAGTTTTCTGAGGAGTCTCCACACTGTTTTCCAGAGCGGCTGCACCAGTTTACATTGCCAACAACAGTGTAGCACTGCTAGGGATTTACCCAAGGGATAAAGAAGTGCTGATGCATAGGAGCACATGTACCCCAATGTTCATAGTGGCACTTTCTACAATAGCCAAATCATGGAAAAAGCCTAAATGCCCATCACCTGGTGAATGGATCAAGAAGATGTGGTATATATATACAATGGAGTACTATATGGCAATGAAGAAGAATGAAATCTGCCCATTTGTGGATGGACCTTGAGGGTGTCATGCTAAGCGAAATAAGTCAGGCAGAGAAGGACAGATACCATATGTTTGCATTCATAGGTCTAACAGGAGAGACCTGGCAGGGGACCATGGGGAGAGGAAGGGGGAAAGAGAGCAGAGAGAGTGAGGGACACAGATCAAGGGAGACTACTGAATACTGAAAATGAACCATGGACTGAAGGGGGAGGGGGATGGTCATGGTGGGGGGCACTTGTGGGGAGAAGCACTGGGTGTTATATGGAAACCAATTTGACAATAAACTATTATTAAAAAGAAGAAGAAGAAGAAGAAGAAGAGATGTTCTATCAGAAATGATGCCAGGACCGAGTCTTGGAGAATGAGTAAATATTATTCAAGTGAAGAAGGGAGAAGGCATTTCAGGCAGAAACAACATGGAGCCAAGAAATCCTCAGAACGTATGAGAGGAACTTCAGACGCCTCAGTATTACTGGAGAGTACAATCCAAGGAGTGGAGACATGGCGGATAAAGCTGTGGACACAGTTAGGGAGCAAACTCTAGAGAGCTTTCTGTGACAGGGTGAGGGGTTTGCACTTGTGCTGGGAAAGAAGCAGAAGGGTTTTAGGCAAGGGAATGTTGTGTTTGCTATAGGTAGTTCTATATTAAATGTATGAATAGATTTCCAGAGAAGGTGGTATGGTCAGCAGAATTCTGAGACATGACTCCCTAATGACTTCTTTCCTTGTATAATCCTCTCTTATTTGAGTGTGGGTAGAACCTGTAAGTATAATGTGCTATCACTCTCGTGACTATGCTATGTTATATGGTAGAGCTGACCTTAAATTAGGGAGATTATAGACCTACCCTAACCACATAAAAATTTTAAAGGCAGAGAATTTTTTCTCAAACTAGTGGCAGAAGGAGATGTCAGAGAGAGTCAAAGCACAAGGAGAATTCATGTGTTACTTATTGCTGGGTTCAAGAAGAAGGGGCTGGGGCGCCTGGGTGGCTCAGTTGGTTAAGCCTCTGGCTTCAGCTCAGGTCAGATCTCACATTCGTGGGTTCGAGCCCCGCATCAGGCTCTGTGCTGACAGCTAGCTCAGAGCCTGGATCCTGCTTTCGGTTCTGTGTCTCCTTCTCTCTCTGCCCCTCCCCCTTTCATGCTCTGTCTCTCTCTGTATCAAAAATAAATAAAACATTAAAAAAAAAAAAGAAGAGGGGGCTATAGGACAAAGAATGCAGGCAGCCTCTAGAAGCTGAGAGTGACCCCAGCAAACAGCCAGCAAGGATGTGGAGACCTCAAGGAACTGAATTCTGCCAACAACCTGAGTGAGCTTAGAAACAGCCTTCCCTAGAGCCTCTGCAAAGAAATGCAGTCCTGTCCACACATTAATTTCAGCCTGGGCAGATAATCAAGCATGACATTCTTTTTTTTCCTTTCTATAATTCATTTTTTTTTGTAATTTACATGCAAGTTAGTTAACACGTGGTACAACAATGATATCAGGAGTAGATTCTAAGCCCTTTACCCATTTAGACCATCCCCCCTCCCACATTCCCACCAGCAACCCTCTCTTTGTTCTCTATATTTAAGAGTCCCTTATATTTTGTGCCCCTCCCTGTTTTTATATTATTTTTGTTTCCCTTCCCTTATCTTCATCTGTTTTGTATCTTAAAGTCCTCATATGAGTGAAATCTATATTTGTCTTTCTCTGACTGATACCCTTAGCATGATACCTTCTAGTTCTAGTCATATAGTTGGAAATGGCAAGATTTCATTCTTTTCAGTTGCTGAGTAATACTCTGTTGTGTGTTTGCTCGCGCGTGTGTGTGTGTATAAAATACACATATATATACTAATATATACTACTATAATATATACTAGTTTATATTCTGTTATGTATATATCTGTAATACACATACATATACATTAATATATACTAATATAATATATGATAATACTAATATATACTTACATATACTAACCCTTTATCTGATATGTCATTTGTAGTATATATATATATATATTCTTTATCCATTCATCTATCAATGGACATTTTGGCTCTTTCCATACTTTGGTTATTGGTGGCAGTGCTGCTGTAAACATTGGGTGCATGTGCCCCTTCAAAACAGCACACCTTCATCCCTTGGATAAATACCCAGTAGCGCAATTGGTGGGTTGTAGGGTAGTTCTATTTTTTATTTTTTGAGGAACCTCCGCACTGTTTTCCAGAGTGGCTGCACCAGTTTGCATTCCCACCAGCAGTGCAAAAGAGATCCTCTTTCTCCACATCCTCGCCAGCATTTGTTTTTGCCTGAGAATGTTAGCCATTCTGACAGGCGTGAGGTGGAATCTCATTGTGGTTTTGATTTGTATTTCCCTGATGATGAATGATGTTGAGCACTTTTTCATGTGTCTGTTTGCCATCTGGATGTCTTCTTTGGAGAAGTGTCTATTCATGTCTTTTGCCCATTTCTTCCCTGGATTATTTGCCTTTGGGGTGTTGAGTTTAATAAATTCTCTATAGATTTTGGATACTAACCCTTTATCTGATATGTCATTTGCAAATATCTTCTCCCATCCTGTTGGTTGCCTTTTAGTATTGCTGTTTCCTTTGCTGTGCAGAAGCTTATTTTGATGAGGTCCCAATAGTTCATTTTTGCTTTGATTTCCCTTTCCTCCAGAGATGTGTTGAGTAAGAAGTTACTACAGCCTAGGTCAAAAAGGTTTTTGCCTGCTTTCTCCTCTAGGATTTTGATGGCTTCCTGTCTTATGTTTAGGTCTTTCATCCAGTTTGAGTTTATCTTTGTGTTTGGTATAAGAAAGTGGTCCAGGTTTATTTTTCTGTATGTCTCTGTCCAGATTTCCTAGCACCATTTGCTGAAGAGACTGTCTTTATTCCATTGGATATTCTTTCCTGCTTTGTCAAAGATTATTTGGCTATACATTTGTGGATCCATTTCTGGACCATTCTGTTCCATTGATCTGAGTGTCTGTTTTTTGTGCCAGTACCATACTGTCTTGATGATTATAGCTTTGTAATACAGCTTAAAGTTTGGGATTGTGATGCCTCCAACTGCGTCTTTCTTTTTCAAGATTGCTTTGGCTATCCAGAGTCTTTTCTGGTTCCATAAAAATTTTAGAATTGTTTGTTCTAGCTCCGTGAAGAACACTGGTGTTATTTTGATAAGGATTGCATTGAATATGTAGATTGCTTTGGGCAGTATTGACATTTTATTTTTTTTCCATAATATTTTATTGTCAAATTGTTTTCCATACAACACCCAGTGCTCTTCCCCTCAAGTGCCCTCCACCATCACCACCACCTGTCTTCCCCCCTCCCCCCTCCCCCTCCCCCCTCCGAGGGATGCAGAACTTGAGAGACTATTGAATGCTGAGAATGAACTGAGAGTATTGACATTTTAATAGTATTTGTTCTTCCAATCCAGGAGCATAGAATATTTTTCCTTTTTTTTTTTTTTGTCTTCTTCAATTTCTTTCATAAGCTTTATATAGTTTTCAGTATATAGATTTTTCACCTCTTTGGTTAGATTTATTCCTAGGTATTTTATGGTTTTGGGTGCAGTTATAAAAAGCATGACAATCTACACCAGATGTCTAACTTACTTCTGAACTGTGACTAAGGTTCTTTTAAGCCACTAAGCTTATAGTTATTTATTATACAATAATCATAAGCTAATATAAAGAGTGATGGTAGGACCCCAGGTTAAGAAAACTTTTAGAGTATTCCAGACTTGAGGCAAGAGAGCTACATCAAAGACAGTGCAATGAAAAGGAGGGGTAAGAACAGGAAATTTAAGGAAATAGAATTATGTAAACTTTGAAGATCAGATGCTAATGGTTAGTGGGAATGAAGAACTCTGAATGATAACCCATTTCTAGATTAGCTAACTAGGTAAAGAATGGTGCCATTAACTTATAAAGGATAGAAGAGGAGAAACAGTTCTGGGACCACAAGGAGACGCTGAATTCAGTTTAGTAGGAATGTCTAGTAAACAGTTGGGTACAGAATTAGGAATGTGGGGAAGAGGTCCATGCTATAGGTATAGATAAGGATAAAGAGAAAGGCAACATAATACTTATTTAGGACTTAATGGTATACCAAGAATTTTCCTAAAATATGTAGGAGATTGTGAGGCATTTAATCCTCAAAGCAATCTAAGAAAATAGGAATTATTATTAAACTTATAATGTAGATGAGGTAAAAAGGCTCAGAGTGATTAATGTGTCCAAGATCACACACATACTAAGTGGAGGAATTTGAATTCAAGTTTCATTAATTTGACTCCAGATCTCATTCTTTTGACATTTCTCTGTTACACTTTTCTAGAGATGTGAAAGACACCAAAAGTATTAGAGTTATGACATATACTATATCAATCAAAGAGCAAGGAAAAAAAGTATTGGGAATGGCAGTGGCTCTGCCCCCCAACACTCCCATTTTATAATTGAGCATGAGCTCTAAGATCACTTGGAACACAAAGGAAGCTACTCCCTCCTTGCATGGAGGATTTGACATTCTTAATGTGAACTGATTCTTGGAGAGCATTGAGTCCCAACGTATTGACAAAGGATGTAAACACAGGCTTAATAATTTCTTCCCTCAGGAGCCTGATCAAACTTTGATGCTAAATGAGCCTTGTTTTCCAAGCTTCTAAACAAGTTGCTGAGATCCACAGAGAGTAAGATGAATTTACAATATTAGCTCACTGATGGTTTGGACATGCAAAGGTGATACATTTGCCTTGCCCTGAAGACATTTTATGCAAATCCACAAACAAGGGATATTGGCTTTTCCATTTGCAGACTGTCTCCTTCAGGACAGTGAAAGGAAAAGAACACTTAGGTATCTGGCAGTCGTGAGGTCTCCAGGCAGAAGGAAGTTGGGCATATGAGTCTTTCTGTTCTCATGTTTTTAGTCCCACAGCTACAGCAGTGGAGAGGTGTGGAGAGACCACCTGTCCTTCCTGAACAATTCATTGTGATTTTGAGGTAAGACTGAATGAAGGGAATGAATAGGAGAAGTTCAGGACAATAGGGGAATTCAAATTCCTCCAGTTACTATGTGTGTGATCTTGGACAAGTTACTTAATCTCCCTGAGCGTTTTAACCTCTTAGCACTTTCACTAAACCAGGTACTGAGTTTCTGAAAGGTAAGAGGAAGAGAGAGTGGTTGAACAGTGGGTGCAGTGGGTATCACAGTGACTTTACTGTCTCAGGAATTTTCATAGGAAGTGGTCCCTGGTCCAACTGTCAGCTCCTTTGTTCTCTGTATGACCTTGACCAACCTATTCGTCTCTTCAAGATATTGTTTTCACATGTGACCGTCATTTTTGGTGTCCATGCTAGAAGACTTCATCCCGGGTTGTGTCAGCCCAGGAGAGGTTAGGAGTTATGGGCGAGATCCAAAAACATGGAAGGAAAGGACAAATGAGAAAAGAAAAGTTAAAGATGGAGAGTCCTTGCCCTGGCCCTTCTTCCAGGGTGCTGTCCTTACAGCCACACACAAGCACCGGTAGAACAAGGCCTTATTCTAGAAACAAAGGATCTGAGTCCCTTCCTGATGTGACACTTCTCTCATTTCCTCACAGATCACACCCCGGCAGGTAATGGCTATGGAAAATGACTCTTCAGTGACGGAGTTCATCTTCTTAGGATTTACAGACCAACCTCAGCTCCAGTTACCCCTTTTCTTTCTCTTCTTACTGAACTATTTGGTCACTGTGGTAGGGAATTTGAGCCTAATTTATCTAATATGCCTGAATTCTCACCTGCACACTCCCATGTACTTTTTCATCTTCAACTTATCCTTCATAGATCTCTGCCACTCTTTAGTCATTACCCCTAAAATGCTGCTCAACTTTGTCTCAGAGAAGAACATCATTTCCTTTACAGAATGCATGACTCAGCTGTTTTTCTTCTGTTTCTTTGTCCATTCTGAGTGCTATGTGTTGACAGCCATGGCCTATGATCGTTATGTGGCCATCTGTAAGCCCCTGGTATACACGGTCACCATGTCCCCTCAGATCTGTTCTCTGCTCATGTTTGGTTCCTACGTGATGGGGTTTGCTGGTGCCATGGTCCACACAGGGGACATGGTCAGATTGTCCTTTTGTGATTCTAACATCATCAACCATTACATGTGTGACATCTTCCCCCTCCTCCAGCTCTCCTGCAGCAGCACCTATGCCAGTGAGCTGGTGGATTCCATTATTGTGAGCACAGTTGTCATAATATCTGGCTTCATTATTTTCACTTCTTATGCTTTGATCCTGTCCAGTGTCCTCCATGTGTCATCAGCTCAAGGTTGGTCCAAAGCCTTCAGCACCTGTGGCTCCCACATAGTAACTGTGGGTCTGTTCTATGGATCTGGATTGTTCACACATCTCAAGACCTCTCCCTCTGGTTCTGTGGACCAGGGGAAGTTCCTCTCAGTATTTTACACCAATATAGTACCCATGTTGAACCCCCTCATCTATAGTCTAAGGAACAAGGATGTCAAATGTGCTCTGGAAAAAACCCTGAAGAGAATTATAAACTAAGCAGATCAATGTTTCTGAGTGTTGCTGTGAGTGTGTGCATGAGCGTGTGCATGTCCTCATAATTTTCTTCAGAACAACTTTTTTTTTTGCTTTAAAAACTTAATACTCTATAAGTGTATCACATAGAAACATTGCTGAATTTCATGGTTATTCTCAGTCCCCTACTGAACTGAGCTTTATTCTTAACAGCATGTTCTGAGACTCAGCCCAATCTCCTACTTCATTTTAGACTGCCTCCCACTTTGCTTCTTTCTATGTACTTTTCACATATAAGCAAACATCATAGCAGTGTTCTGTCTGATGAGGTCACCCCTTCTTTGTTTTCCCTAAAAACGATTACATATGGCCATTCTGTTTTTCAGCACTTGGAGAATGTTTACTGTGTAAGTTATACATTTCCCAGAATTTCGGAGTTCTTTTAGTCCTGGTTTCTATATCGGATTTCCTAACCCACAAAGGAGATAGAAAAAGATACCTTACTGAGCCTTTGGTTTTTAAAACTTTTTATTTCTGAGGATGGCTAAGAATGGGTAAGGCTCACCAACCTTCCCACCTTCTTCAAACCCACCAGTGAGGGGGGCGCGTGGGTGGCTCAGTCGGTTATGCATCTGACCTCAACTCAGGTCATGATCTTGCAGTTTGTGGGTTTGAGCCCTGCATTGGGCTCTGTGCTGACAGCTTAGAGCCTAGAGCTTGTTTCAGATTCTGTAACTCCCTCTCTCTGTACCCCTCCGCTTCTCACACTCTCTCTCAGTCTCAAAAATAAATAAACATTAAAATTTTTTTAAATAAATAAATACATAAACCCCCAATGAGGAAAATTACCGACACTTCTTGAGAAACATGGCTATGTTTCATAACATTGAGCAAATGGTCTGATATAATAGAAGGTTGTCACTCCCCTGGCTGCTGATCAGCTTTTTTCTCCTAATATTTTCATAATTCTCAAAACATATTCTGAGATCCATAATGAATGAAACAGAATTCATAGCTTAGGGAGTGTCCTTGGCTACAAAATAAAGTGTCAGGTTCAAACTGGGACTTCTTTGCCCAGAAGCACAAAAAGAATTCCCCTTTGCAAAGGTTGGAAGCCTTTCTTATTCTGTTCAAGACATACAAACAAGAATGAGTATACCCTTGCCATGGAGTGCTTCATGCTTTCAATGTACAGGAAACAGAAGTAAGATTTATGGAGGTCTTAGCAGGAGTTGTCTCTTTTCAAATGCCAGCATAATGCAAGTCTTAATGTCCTGTTTTATAGATGTGGAAACTGAGATTCAGAGATTCAGTCCAGTTAGTTCAGTTAGGATTTCTACCTAATTCACTTAACAACAAACCCTATATTCTTTCCACATTATCATTTTGCCTCTCAGGGTGGAATTGAATATGGAAAAATAGGAAGCATAAGAAAGGGAAGATGAAAATCTGGAGAATTATCTTAGAATCTGCCAGAAAGGGTAGAAATGACACCCTTAGCCAAAAATCCCTGTAGTGGAAAATCCCTGTAGTGGAAGAATGGAAAGGCTTTAACACCAAACTGGAGAAATGCTTATGCTTCTAGAAATACTGAATATGAATTTTTACAACTTTATAGCATAATATCGATGAGGCATGACTGAATCTGTGTAAATATTTCAAAAGGAGACAACTAGTTATGACACTTTACATCTGAAAAATAAAAAAAGGTAGTGTTTCCTACCAGAAAATATCAAAAATCAAGCTCTGCCAAATTTCTTGTTTTGTGTCAATACAGAGATACAACACTAATTTATTTTCCTTAATGATTCTCAGTGGGACCAAAGAAAGACACTCCCTTACATATTGTATCAGTGACTGTGGTATGCTCCACAAAGCTTCAGTAATATCTGTGAGATATTTATGCTTAGTCAAAGGGACCGCAAGTTATTAGCTTATAAGAATAAGTACAGCAAAAGAAAAAAGAAAATAAAAAAGAATAAGTATGGCATATGTTAATACTAGTTAGGAACTGAGAAAAATGAACCTAATAAATTTCAGTTAATTTAATCTGACTTGTTGTAATAGCATTTGAGGTAAGATATTTATAAGATATATCTCAGATTGTCATGATTTTGTTTATCTCTCTTTCTAATCAAATAGAATTTGACCACCTAATCTTCCTTCTTTCTCCTATGCATGGTTAGACTAAAATATGGCAGAATAAATATTTATGTGATTAAATTTATGAACTTCTCTGGTATGAATTTTTCTCTAAGGCAAATTAAAAGTTTATGTTAATAAAAACGTTCATTTTTGTTTCATAAAATTAGTTTTCTTTAAACTCAGGACTATAAATCTTCAAGACCAAAAAAAACCAACAACAAAGTCTGGTTTGATATAATAGAAAGAAATGCCAGTCTTTCTGTTATAACCCACGTGTTTTCCATATTGCCTAATGTTCTAGGTAAGCAGCACTCCCCACTTGCAAAATAACTTGTTTCTCCTGAAGTACTTGGATATCCTTTGAAACAAACAAAAAAAAAACTGTTTCATTGGATTACAGCATAAATTGGGGAAAGCATGCAATTTTACTTCAGAAACTAAAATGAAATAGGGTTTTGTTGTACTATTATACATGTGAAATTTAAAACCTGTCTCCCAAATGCAACCTATGCCTGTGTCAGTAGAAGCTAATAAAAGTAAGTGAATAAATTAGCTGTGTATGCAAAGTGGCTGTGGAATTTTTATAACACAAAAATTCGTCTCGGTAGATAAAATTTTGTCTCGGGGTGGCAGCAGAAACACTGTACAGACATCTGTGCTCTTCTCCATCGTCCTCGGGCTGCCTGAACCATGCTAAAAACTGATTGCATTTTAGTTTCCTCCTTAGGACTGGCAGTTGCCTTGCCCTAAATCTTAGGCTATCGGAATGCTAAGTTTCAGACCACACCAGGGAAGCAGTGTCATTCCTGGCTTTACCAATAATGAGTCCTCTTTCATGTAACATCAACCTCATTTTCTACAATTTGAGTTTTTGCCACTACAAGCTATTAGAGGTACATTACATACAAATTTTGCTTCTATTAAAAAAAACTATAAGTAATTGTGGGCCACCTGGGTGGCTCAGTTGATTAAGCGTCCGACTTCAGCTCAGGTCATAATCTTGAGGTTTTTGAGTTCAAGCCCCGTGTCAGGCTTTGGGTTGACAACTCAGAGCCTAGAGCCTGCTTTGGATTCTGTATCTCCTTCTCTCTTTTCCTCCCCTGTTTGCGCTCTGTCTCTCTCTCAAAAATAAAGTTTGAAAACATTTTTTTAAAATTAGAACAGAAGAGAATTAATCAATAAGACAGATAATGCTCACTGTCTCTCAGCTCCATACTCTTCTCTCTCCTGTGTATCTCTGAGTTTAGAATCCTGCTGCATACATCAGCAGGATCAGAAATACTCCCACAATCTTGATACAGTGACAATTAATTTGTCCCTTGTCTTGTAAGAGCTTAAAGTCTACAGTAGAGTCTCACAAGTAGTTTTACACTCACAGCGAGGACAACAGATACAGTCGGGCCCAGGCATATGAAATTGGTTTAAGGGGCTGGGAGGCTTCATAGAGAAAGTAATGTATAAACAGGAAACAGAGGAAGGAAATGAGTTAACTGAACAAAGAGAGAAGTGTGCATTGTCTGATGAGAAGTCAGGTGGGAGCATGGCAGGGAGAATGTATTCTAGAAGAATAGTATGAGGAAAGGGCCAAAAGTGACAGAGCATGATGCATTCCAGGAGGAGCCCAAGCATCCAGTGAAAGAGTACATGACGGTTACAAATTAGGACCATAATGAAACATGGCAAAACGTTAACTAGCAGTTGATTCCGGGTGATGTCTAAGGCGTGGCCTAGGATCTAGAGTAAAGATTTAGTCAGTCGGAGCAGAGGCCAGAATGTCATCAGGTTTCCAAGACTGGGGCTGGGCACCAAAAAAGGAAGCTGGAGGAGGTTGCAGCAGGCCAAGGAGGATGCATATGCTCGCCAAATACTGAGTTTAGGAATTCAAGCTAAAGCCCCTGTGGAATGAGCATAGGCATCCATACTGCCCCTCGTGGTTATATTCAGCTCAGACGTGAATATGGATGAACCAACAGAACACAAACCTCAGAACTTGAGACTGTATATAGCTGGGTCAGCATGGAGAGACTCCTTCCTCTCCAGGGTCACCAGCCCAAGAAATTCTCATTGTGTTCCCCTTTGCTCTGTTATTTAGAAATAGAACACTAAGTGAATTTACTGCTCTGATCTTTCTTGCAGTGATGACTCTCCTAAATTTGCCTAAAGTAATAGTGGCAATCCTCTTGATTTATTCATCCAGTCATTCCACACATGTTTTAATACCTATCATAGTAGGTGTTGTCCTTGGAATATAATGTAGAATAAAACAGAGTTTTCTGCATTTATGGAACTCACTCATACTGTGGTATAGAATGGTGGCTATGACCAGGTAGAAAAAAATGTCCGATTTACCTCAGTTTTGCGATGAAATATCAAACGGAACAATAGGTTAAAAAATTGTGGCTAAGAAAAATCAACTCACAGGGGTGCCCGCACTCAGGTTAAGCATCCAACTCTTTGATTTTGTCTCAGGTCATGATCTCAAGGTTCATGAGATTGAGCACATTGCAGAGCCTGCTTGGGATTCTCTCTCTCCCTCTCTCTCTCTACCCCGCCCATGCTCATCCTCTTTTTTTTTCTCTCTCTCTCTCTCAAAATAAATGAATGGACCTTTAAAAAAAAGAAGAGGGGTGCCTGAGTGGCTTGGTCAGTTAAGCGTCCAGCTTCGACTCAGGTCATGATCTCATGGTTCATGGGTTCAAGCCCTGCATCAGGCTCTGTGCTGATAGCTAGCTTAGAGCCTGGAGCCTGCTTCAGATTCTGTATCTCCCTCTCTCTCTGACCCTCCCCTGCTCACACTCTCTCTGTCTCTCAAAAATAAATAAAAAAAAACATTTAAAAAAAATGTTTTAAAGGAGAAAAATCAACCCATGATGGGAATAATTTGTGCAGCCGTGCATTTGAGTTCACTCAGAGGAAAATGACCCTTTTTCATTTGTGATTAATACTGTTCCTTCTTTTATTCGCTCTCCAAATTTTTATTTAAATTACAGTTAGTGAACATGTAGTGTAGTATTAGTTTCAGGTATAGAATTCGGTGGTTCATCACTTATATACAACACCCAGTGCTCATCTCAACAAATGCTGTCCTTAATTCCCATCACTCATCCGCCCCATCTTCATCACCTCCCCTCAGCATCCTTCAGTTCGTTCTCTATAGTTAAGAATTTGTTCCCTGGTTTGCCTCTCTTTTTTCCCCCTACGTTCATCTGTTTTGTTTCTTAAATTCCACATATGGGTGAAATCATGTGGTATTTGTCTTTCTCTGACTGATTTATTTCACTTAGCCTAGTACTCTCTAGCTCCATCCACATCATTGAAAATAGTAAGATTTCATTTTTTATGATGGTGACTAATATTCCACTGTGTGTGCACGCCCACACACACACACACACACACACACACACACACACACACACCCCTCTTCTTTATTCATTCATCAGTCAATGGACATTTGGCCTCTTTCCATACTTTGGCTATTTTTGATAGTGCTACTATAAATATTGGGATGCCTGTGCCCCTTTGAATCTGTATTTTTGTATCCTTTGGGTCAATATCTAGTAGTGCAATTGCTGGATCATAAGGTAGTTCTATTTTTAACTCCTTAAGGAACCTCCATACTATTTTCCAGAGTGGCTACAACCAGTTTGCTTTCCCACCAATAATATAAGAGGGCTCCCTTTTCTCTTCATCCTCGCCAACATCTGTTTCCTAAGTTGTTAATTTTAGTCATTCTGACTGATGTGAAGTGATATCTCTTTGTAGTTTTGATTTAATACGGTTCTTTTTTTTTTCTTTTTTAAATGTTTGTTCAATTTTAGGAGAGAGAGACAGAGCACAAGCAGGCAAAGGGCAGAGAGGGAGACATAGAATCCAAAGCAGGCTCCAGGCTCTGAGCTGTCAGCACAGAACCCGATGCAGGGCTCATACCCACAAACCATGAGATCATGACCTGAGCCAAAGTCAGACGATTAACCAACTGAGCCACCCAGGCGCCCTACAATACAGTTCTTTTTTAATGAAGGGAATTTTTTTATGTATTCACCAATCTTTCTCAAATAGCATCAGTATTACAATTATGATCATCAAAAGAAAACCATCAGATGACTGATTTCATTATGAAAGCACTGGTAATGGATGTTTGCCCAATGGAGTTTATGGTGGGATTTACCCTGACTCAGAGTCTCCTCATAACCATAGAAGAAAGTAAAACTCTTAGCTAAGATCACCAAGAATACCTGCCTGGAAAAAAATTTTGATCTTCTAGCCTCTGTTTCTTTTTTTTCTTTTAAGATTTTTTAAATTTAAACCCAAGTTAGTTAACATTATAGTTAATAATGGTTTCAGAAGTAGAATTTAGCCATTCATCATTTACATATCATACCCAGGGCTCATCCCAACAAGTGACTTCCTTAATGCCCAGTACCCATTTAGCCCATCCCCCCACCCAGTATCCCAGTAACCCTCAATTTGTTCTCTGTATCTAAGAATGTCTATGGTTTGCCTCCCTCTGTTTTTATCTTATTTTTCCTTCCCTTCGCCTATGTTTATCTGTTTTGTTTCTTAAATTCCACATATAAGTGAAATCAGGATATTTGTCTTTTCTCTGACTTATTTCATTTAGCATAATACACTCTGGCTCCATCCACATTGTTGCAAATGGCAAGATTTCATTCTTTTTGCTCACAGAGTAGTGTTCCATTGTGTCTATATACCACATGAGAGGTCTCTGGTGCAAATGTTCTATGTCTTGTCTGTGGTAGGTGAATACCAAGTCTACACATGTGATAAAGTTGTATATAACTAAATACACACCCACACCCCCTACACACACACAGATGAGAAAAAGTAAAACTGGGAAAATCTGAATAAAACCAGTAGATTATATTGGTGTCTATCCTAGTTGAGATATTATACTGTAGTCTTAAAATGTTACCATTGAGGGAAACTGAATAAAAGATACATGGGATTTCTCTGCATTGTTTTTATAACTTCATGTGAATCTACAAATAACATTAAAATTAATTTTTTTTAAAAGAGGGCACCTGGGTGGCTCAGTCAGTTAAGTCCCCAACTTCAGCTCAGGTCATGACCTTGTGGTTTGTGGGTTCGAGCCTCGCAGTGGACTCTGCTAACAGTTCGGAGCCTGGAGCCTGATATCAATTCTGTGTGTCTCTCTTTGCCCCTCTACCACTCACACTCTTGTCTCTTCTCTCTCAAAAATAATTAAACATTAAAAATAAATAAATAAATAAATAAATAAGATAAAGACTATAGGGTGTTATCTCTGAAACAGAGAAGTTAAGACATTGAAAGGATTTTTTGAAATTATATTCTCCTTAATACTGAAATCTTAAGATATCACCTGTTGAGGCTGATTTTATTATTATGTTGAATTTAATCTGAGAAGAACATTTTCAGTGCTATCGATGTTTTGCATTCTAGAACAGCTTCCTTAAGCTTTGGTGTATCCTTAATACATACTGTTTTGGGGCATCCTACATGCATTCTGTTTCTACCTAATGAATTCCCCCCACCAATAAAGCCACCCAATATACCAAAGATTCCCAAGATTCAAACTGGGCCCACTAGAAGTATATGTGTTAAACAAATATTTTGTCCCACATCAGTTCAGATTGATGAAAATTAAGCTACACTCAAGCAATTTAGGCTCAATATACGGAACCAAAAAATTTGATCAAATATTCCTAATCTCTGCGCATTTATATGACCTGTTCTCTTTGGATGACTGGGTCATCCATGCCCCAAACAACCAAAATCTTCCCTGCCCCCTTCCACTACTTCTGTATCCAGATATCTTTTTCAGTTTTTCTGCATCTGAATTACCCTCCAGAAACTTTTCTTCAATTCTCTCCATTCCCAAAAGTATCCACATTCTTCCTTTTCAGGAAGCATTAATTTGATTGAGACATCTGCCAGCTTTATAGCAACTAAATCCTCCTACAATCCTGGGCATAAAGGTAAAAAGGAAGACCAAGGCTGCAAAGTATTCAGTTTCTGAGCTCACTAAAGATTTAAGAACTCTATCATCTCTATCATCTATGTAGAGAGACACAGACACAGAGACAGAGAGACAGAAAGAAGGAGGAAGGACAGGAAGGAGAAAGTACATGTATTTTAACATGGTATGGAGAATGTGTCTATAATCTGATTCACTCAGACTTTTATCGTTGTTTTTCTTGTTATTTAGACCAAACCTACAATTTCATCCAAAACTCAGTGAAGATTCTGTTATTTAATAAAATAAATAAATAGATAACTTTTTAAAAAGGAGTCCAGATAAGCCTGACAGAGGCCCATGGTGTCTGATGAAGTGGGGAGCTTCACTAACTAATGGTGAGATGACCTGTGTTGTGTCTGGATGTGTTCTGGGGGATGGATGAGAACTGGGACCATATCTGCATGGTTCAGTGCTGTATCCCCAGTGCCAAATGCAGGGCCAGTCCATCATAGATGCTCATTTAAATATTTCTCACATCAATATGTGCAAAAGCAAAAAAGCAATGGGAGTGGCCACCGTCCAGAGCAGCAGATGTGTGTGGGAAGTGGGGAAATGGGGAATGAAGGAAGTGGAATTCTGTCAAGAGCTGGTAACAGAGCTTCAGAGAACGTGTCTGTACTCCCATGGACTATTCCCTGAGCTCTGGCGAGAGGGGCAACAGACAAATGTGACAGAAACTCGGGGGCACAGTCAGCTGTTCTTTTCCTCAGAGAAGAACAAAAAGAGCAACATATCCTCTGATTAGGAAAGAGGGAGGTGGCAGGAGAGAGAAGTGTGCTGCCAGTGAGATGTCTGGTTCCTAAGCACAGCCAGATCCTTCTGGAGACTCTCAGAAATTCTTTTTTTTTTTTAAGTTTATTTATTTATCTTGAGAGGTAAAGGGAGGGAAGGAGAGAATCCCAAGTAGGTTCCATGCCGTCAGTGCAGAGCCCGACCTGGGACTTGATCTCATGAACCCTGATATCGTACCTGAGCCAAAATCAGGAGTCAGATACTTAACCGACTGAGCCACCCAGGTGCCCCTCGCAGAAATTCTTGGTGGAATTTCACAAGACTCGAATTCCTACATTAGTTAGTGGAAGTACAAGCAGTTGAAAATGATCTATTTTAATATATCATAAATAGTTTTTAAATCTTAAAGGTCTTCTATCCGTGGTGAAATAGCTATTCAGATGTATAATTCCACTTCTCCCCAGATAGTTCTAGCCATGGTCACTTGAAGGAAGAGTCGTCTCCAGCACCACAGATTACAGACATCAGGGGCCACAAAAATATTTTCCCCAGGCTCCGTTAAATGGGCACCAATCACCTGGAAAGCCCACAAACTTTTAAAAATGTGATAAATAAGTAAAACAAAAATGGATTTGAATTCAAATATATTAAATTCCTATAGGGATAAGGATTATATTTAAGAAGTGCACAACATTCTTCTTATGCTCCAGAAATGTATTAACTTTGAGGGGAGACCCAACTTCCAGTCACGTTGTTGTTAGAGGACCAGTACAAACAATATCTTGAAACACCTACATTTGTTGAACAAAAAGCTCTGTGAATTTGAATTACAATAGTTATAAAATCCTTATGTGATTTTTAAATCCAGAAAAAATATTAAAAAGAAAGAAATGCCCAGGCAAATGGAATGGAGACAGGACTCATGAGAGAAATTTTAAACACTAACCCAGGCAGTTCACTGAAACTGCCACCTGGTTGTGCTGGTGACTCAGTGATTTCGTTTAAATAAGAAAAAAAATTTTTTTTACTTAAAACTTATATTTTACATTTTTATTAGGCCCCTAAATGTATTGCCGTGGATTTTACATAATTCCCTACATAAAAATTTCAACTATTATTAAAACACATACACTTTTAAAGAAGATGTTTCTGAGGGAGAAATTTAAACACGTTGAATATATTCAATTTTTAAAACGTACTGGGCACTTACCATGTCATGTGATGAGGAAACAATGTATAAGACATGGCAATCACACTATAAATAATACACACAAATATACACAAAATGTTTCAATAGAATGTTAGCTCCAGTCATTTTTTTGTTAGTTTGTTTTCTGCTCTATCCCCAGCACCTAGAATATAATGTGAGTACAAAAAAAAGTAGTTGTTGAATAAATGAAAGATTTAATGAATTAAGGATTATATAATAGATGTTTGTAGAAAGTGCTATGGATATAAAAATTAGTTATTTATTCTCTAGTTTTAAATGTACCAATATGAAAAATTTATTCATATAAAACATCTTTGGCCATCTTTTTTTAAATTTTTTAATAATTTATTGTCAAATTGGTTTCCATACAACACCAAGTGCTTCTCCCGACAAGTGCCCCCCTCCATGACCATCACCCCCTCCTTCCCTCCCACTCCCCCTTCAGTCCATGGTTAGTTTTCAATATTCAGTAGTCTCCCTTGATCTGTGTCCCTCACTCTCCCCAGCTCTCTTTCCCCTTCCTCTCCCCATGGTCCCCTGCCAGGTCTCTCCTGTTAGACCTATGAATGCAAACATGTGGTATCTATCCTTCTCTGCCTGACTTATTTCGCTTAGCATGACACCCTCAAGGTCCATCTACTTTCCTACAAATGGCCATATTTCATTCTTACTCATTGCCATATAGTACTCCATTTTATATATATATATACACACCACATCTTCTTGATCCATTCATCAGTTGATGGACATTTAGGCTCTTTCCATGATTTGGCTATTGTAGAAAGTGCCATTATGAACATTGGGGTACATGTGCTTCTATGCATTAGCACTTCTGTATCCCCTGGGTAGATCTCTAGCATTGCTATTGCTGGGTCATAGGCGAGTTCTATCGATAGTTTTTTGAGGAGCCTCCACACTGTTTTCCAGAGCGGCTGCACCAGTTTACATTCCCACCAACAGTGCAGGAGGGTGCCTGTTTCTCCACATCCTCGCCAGCATCTATAGTCTCTTGATTTGTTCATTTTAGCCACTCTGACCAGTGTGAGGTGGTATCTCAGTGTGGTTTTGATTTGAATTTCCCTAATGATGAGTGATGCTGAGCAACGTTTCATGTGCCTGTTGGCCATCT
>NC_043710.1:89684542-89691347 GCF_006229205.1 Suricata suricatta | reverse complement strand
CCATTTTGAGTTTATTTTTGTGAATGGTGTCAGAAAGTGGTCTAATTTCATTTTTCTACATTTTGCTGTCCAGCTCTCCCAACACCACCTGTTGAAGAGGCTGTCTTTTTTCCATTGGACACTCTTTCCTGCTTTGTCAAAGATTAATTGGCCATATACTTGTCAGTCCAGTTCTGGGTTCTCTATTCTATTCCATTGGTCCATGTGTCTGTTTTTGTGCCAATACCATACTGTCTTGATGATGGCAGCTTTGTAGTAGAGGCTAAAGTCTGGGAATGTGATGCCTCCCATTTTGGTTTTCTTCTTCAATATTAGTTTGGCCATTCAGGGTCTTTTGTGGTTCCATATGAATTTTAAGATAGTTTGTTCTAGCTTTGAGAAGAATGCTGGTGCAACTTTGTTGGGGATTGCATTGAATGTGTAAATTGCTTTGAGTAATAATGACATTTTAATACATAAGCATGGAATGTTTTTCCATTTCTTTGTGTCTTCTTCAATTTCCTTCATAAGTCTTCTGTAGCCTACAGGTCTTTTACATCTTTGGTTAGGTTTATTCCTAGGTATTTTATGGTTTTCCATGCAATTGTGAATGGGATCTGTTTCTTGCTTTCTCTTTTGGCTGCTTCATTTTTGGTGTATAAGAATGCAACTGATTTCTGTACATTGATTTTGTACTGTGCAACATTACTGAATTCATGGATCAGTTCTAGAAGGCTTCTGGTGGAGTCGATCGGGTTTTCCATGTACAGTATCATGTCGTCTGCAAAAAGGGAAAGTTTGACTTCTTCTTTGCTGGTTCTGATGCCTTTTATTTCCTTTTGTTGTCTGATTGCTGATGCTAGGACTTCCAACACTATGTTAAACAACAATGGTGAGAGTGGACATCCCTGTCGTGTCCCTGATTTCAAGGGGAAAGCTCTCAGTTTTTCCCCATTGAGGATAACATTGACTGTGGGCTTTTTGTAAATGGCTTTTATGATGTTTAAGTAAGTTCCTTCTATCCCAACTTTCTCAGGGGTTTAAACTTTTTAAGGGTATGTGCAAGTGACCATTTTTGAATCTCACTTACAGGATACTACTTCTATGTCTACCCTCTCTTCCGTGTTAATTTGCAACCATTTCTCCAGATTGTCACTTTCTCTTCTCCTCTCATGTTTCTATATTCCATATTCCTATTTCTTTCCATTTCTTCCTAGAAAGCAATGTGCGTTAGTGCAAAAAAACACTGGAATTAGAGCCAGATAAAGTGGGGTTTTTAGGATCTGCCAAAAATCATGATTACCTCCATAGATGCAGAAAAAGCATTTGACAAAACACAACATTCATTTATGACTAAAATTTTAAATATGGTAGGTAGAGAGGGAATGTACCTCAACATAATAAAGGCCGTAGATGACAAAGCCACAGCTAACATCATACTCCATGGTGAAAAGCTGAAAGCTTGTCCTCTAAGATCATGAAGAAACCAAGGATGCCCCCACTGCCCACTTTTATTCACACAGAATTGGAAGCCAGATCAATCAGGCAAGAAAAAGAAATAAAACACATTCAAATTAGAAAGGAAGTAAGGGGCACCTAGGTGGGTCAGTCGATTAAGCATCAGACGTCGGCTCAGGTCATGTTCTTGGGGTCCGTGAGTTTGAGCACCAGGTCAGGCTCTGTGCTGACAGCTTGGAGCCTGGAGCCTGTTTCAGATTCTGTGTCTCCCTCTCTCTCTGCCCATTCTCTGCTCGTTCTTTGTCTCTTTCTTTCAAAAATAAACATTAAAATTTTTTAATAAAGGAAGAAGTAAAACTGTCACTATTTGTAGATGATATGCTACTATACATAGAAAAGCCTAAACACTCCACACACACACACACACACACACACACACACACACACACACACAACTGGAAAACTTTAAAACATGAATTCAGCAGGATACAAAGTCAATATACAGAAATTGGTTGTGTTTCTATACACTAATAACAACATATAAGAAAGAAGAATTAAGAAAACAGTGCCATTTACAATTGCATCACAAAAGACCTAGAAATAAATTTAACTGGGAGATAAAAACACTGAAAACTGTAAGACGCTGATGAAAGAAATTGAAGAAGGCAAAAATAAATAGAAAGATATTCCATGCTCATGGATTGGAAGAATTAATATAGTTAAAATGTTCATGCTACACAAATATATCTAAAGATTTAATGCATTTCCTGTCAAAATTTGAATGACATTTTTCACAGAATCAGAACAAACATTCTAAAATTTGTACGGAACCACAAAAGATCCCAAGTAGCCAAGGCAATCTTAAGAAAGAGTAATAAGCCAGACGCATCATGATCTGTGAATTTAAATAGTATGACAGAGCTATCATTATTGAAACAGTAGGATATTTGGTTAAAAACCAAACACAGAGATCAGTGGAACAGAATAGAGAGCCCAGAAATAAGCCTCTGCACATATGCTCAGTTACAACAAAGAAGCCAATAATGTACAATGGGCAGAGGTCGGTCTCTTCAATAAATGGTGTTGGGAAAACTGGACAACAACATGCAAAAGAATGCAACTGAACCACTGTTTTCTACCATGCACCCAAATTAACTCAAAATGCATGAGAGGTTTGAGGTCTTAAACTCCTAGAATAAAACATAGGCAGTAAGCTCTTTGACATCAGTCTTGGTGACAATTTTGAGGTTGATGGTAAAGCAAAGACAGCAAGCGCAAAACTAAATAAGTAGGACTACATCAAACTTAAAAGCTTCTACACAGCAAAGGAAATGATCAATAAAATGAAAAGGCAGCCTACTGAATGGGAGAAAATATTTGCAAATCATCTATATGATAAGGGGTTAATATCAAAAATATATAAAGAAGTTAGGGTGCCTGGGTGGCTCAGTCTGTTGAGCATCTGACTCTTGACTTTGGCTCAGGTCATGATTCCAGGGTCATGGGATTGAGACTCAAATTGGGCTCCATGCTAAGCATAGTGTCTGCTTAAGATTCTCCCTCTCCCTCTGCCCCTCTCCCTGACCTGACATCTCCTCTTTCTCTAAAACAAAACGAAACATAAAAGAACTCATATAACTCAGTAGCAAAAAAAAAATTTTTTTTTCAAACTGAAAAGAGGGCAGAGGATCTGCATAGACATTTTCCAGAGAAGACATATAGATGGCCAACAGGTAAATGAAAAGATGCTTACCATCACTAATCATGAGGGAAATGCAAATGAAAACCATGGTGAGATATCACCTCATGCCTTTTAGGATGATTATTATCAAAAAGATAATATAACAAGTGTTGGCAAGGATATGGGGAAGAGAGAACCCTTGTGCAGCGTTGGTGGGAATGTAAATTGATGCAGCCACTGTAGAAAACAGTATGACGGTTTGTCAAGAAAATACAAATAGAACTACCATATGATCCAGGAATTGTACTTCTGGGTATTTATTCAAAGAAAACAGAAACACTTACTTGAAAAGATATATGCACCCAAATATTCATTGCAGTATTATTTACGATAGCCATGATGTAGAAACAATCTGTATATGTCCATCGACAGATGAATGAATTTTTAAAATGTGATGTTTTACATATTCTTTACATATTTTACATGGTCTTATATATATATACCATGGAATAATTATATGGAATATATAGCATATGATTTTATATGTATATCATATTATAAATGGATATATACATGTATATGTATTTATGCATACACACACTATTGAATATTATTCAGCCATAAAAAAGAATGAAATCTTGCCATTTATGACAACATGGATAGATCCTGAGGGCATTATATAAAGTGAAATAAGTCAGAGAAAGAAAGACAAATGCCATATGATTATACTTATATGTGATATCTTAAAAAAGTTTCACAGATACAGACAGAGAACGTATTAGAAGTTGCCAGAAGCAATGGTGGAAGGTGGGCAAAATGAGTAAAGGAGTCAAAAGGTACAAACCTCCAGTTACAAAATAGATAAGCCATGAGGATGTCATATACAGCATGGTGACTGTAGTTAATACATTATTGCATATTTTAAACTTACTTAGAGAGTTCAATCTTAAAAGTTCTTATTATAAGAAAAAAATTCTGGGAGTGCGTGGGTGGCTTAGGTCATGATCTCATGATTCGTGGGTTCGAGCCCTATGTCAGGTTCTGTGCTGACAGCTCAGGGCCTGGAGCCTGTTTCAGATTCTCTCTCTCTCTCTCTCTCTCTCTCTCTCTCTCTCTCTCTCTCTCTCTCTCTCTCTCTCTCTCTTTCTCTCTCTCCTCCACACATGCTCTGTCTCTGTGTCAAAAATAAATAAACTATAAAAAAATTTTAATTCTGTAACTATATATTGTGGCAGATTTCAACTAGACTCTTTGTGGTGGTCATTTCACAACTCACACAAATACTGAATCATAGTGCACACCTGAAAATAAGATAATGTATGTCAGTTGTACCTCAACTTAAATAAAGTAGGATCTGCCACATTCTGGCAATGTTCAGGAGATTGCTTAATTATGGAACATTTTATTCCTCTGTAACGGATGATAGTCAAGAGAATAAATGTTATTTCTACCTTCTAAGGGGCTAAAGACAAATGAGAGTTGCATAGAAAGGTATTAGATCACTCCTCAGAAGTTGCTCTACCGCATACGTTTCCTTTTTCCAAGAGGAATAAAAGATCTTCATATAGCTTGGGAGCTATATTTGCACAGTTAAGAAAACAAAGAAACTTCATGCTGCAGACAGCCCTCTGGTCCTTAGCTAAGGACAATATGCTGTTTTTGCTCTTACAATTATGGGGCCTAGAATTTTTGTCCAAAACTTGGATAGCTACAAAATAAAAGGAGCTATATATAAAAATGAACAAGACAGTGAAAATGTCACATTTTATCTAATATAGCATGAGTTACTCAGGGCCAGGAATGAAATTTGACAAATGTAATATCTCTCTGAATTTTGTCCACAGAGGGGAGGCAGTTTGATAAACATCATGTATTGCTAGAAGTAAAAGTAAATGGACAGGCGCCTGGGTGGCTCAGCAGTTAAGCATCAAACTCGTGGATTGAGCTTAGGTCATGATCTCACTGTTTGTGAGATTGAGCCCCATATCTGGCTTGGCACTGACAGCACGGAGCCTGTTTGGGATTCTCTTTCTCCCTCTCTCTCTGCCCCTTCCCCGCTCACTTTGTGTGTGTGTGTGTGTGTGTGTGTGTGTGTGTGTGTGTGAACATGCACAAGTGTATGCATATGCTCTCTCTCAAAATAAATGAACTTAAAAAAAAAATACTGGTAAACCCATGTTAAAAAAAAAAAAAAGCCAACAGCAGTTGAGTTCTAGCTTAGAGAGAGAGATCCAAACTTCAAATTGGTTCTATCAGGTCCTATTTTATAAGGTGAATTTAATCAAGGTTGAATGATGCATTTTCACTGTGGAGATGATCATATGATTTTTCTCTTCACTCAATTAATAAATTAATTACATTAGATCTCCTAATGTTGAACCATCCATGCAGCTGTGGACTAAATCCTACTTAGATGAGTTAATGATGAGCCATTGGTTTTTTTTTCCTACTGCTGAAATATCTAAAATTTTGTTTAGAATTTTAAAATTGATATTCATAAGTAAGTTTGGTCTGTAGTTTCCTTTCTGGTATGTGATCTTGCCATATTTTAGCATCAAGGTTAGGTTATGCTCATCGCATAAAAATAATTTTGGAGCTTTCTTTTTCTAGGCTTTGGATCCATTTAAATAGTATAGGAAGTATTTGTTCTTAGGATGGATTCTTCTGTAAAAACATTTGGGTTTGGGAATTTTTATAACTCTTTGACAACTTCTGTATTCCTTCTATAGAAATGGACTCTAGATTTTCTATATGTTTCAACATTAGTCTTATTAAATTATATTTTCTTCATAAATGGTCTAGTTCACCCAGGCTTCTTAATTCATTTGAATAGAGCTGAAACAAAATATTTTATTGGGGGGGATTATTTCCTCTATTTCTATCTCCCCCTTCTTTTCTTATAAATTTTTTAATGTTCATTTATTTTTGAGAGAGAGAGACAGAGCATGAGCGGTGGAGGAGCAGAGAGAGAGGGAGACACAGAATCCGAAGCAGGCTCCAGGCTCTGAGCTATCAGCACAGAGCCCAACGCGGGGCTCAAACTCACGAATTGCGAGATCATGATCTGAGCTGAAGTTAGATGCTTAACTGACTGAGCCACCAAGGCACCCCACCTCCCCTTCTTTCTTAACTTTTGTATTTGTTCTCTCTCCTTTTATTCTGAATTAGAACAGATGGAAATTGACCTGTTGTATCAGTTTTGCAAAGAATTTACTATTGAGTTTACTTATACATTTTGCTGTTGTGTTTTCTAATTCAATAATTACTGATTTTTTTCACTGTTACTAGCAACTTGCATTTTTTAATTTACTTATTTATTTTTAAATAGTTTATTGTCAAATTGGCTTCCATACAACACCCAGTGCTCTTCCCCACAAGTGCCCTCCTCCATCACCACTGCCTCTTTCCCCCCAACCCCCTTCCCCTTCAACTCTCAGTTCATTTTCAGTGTTCAGTAGTCTCTCAAGTTTTGTGTCCTTCTCTCTCCCCAACTCTCTTCCCCTCTTCCCCTCTCCCTGGTCCTCCATTAGGTTTCTCCTGTTCTCCTGTTAGACCTATGAGTGCAAACATATGGTATCTGTCCTTCTCCGCCTGACTTATTTCGCTTAGCATGACACCCTCGAGGTCCATCCACTTTGCTACAAATGGCCAGATTTCATTCTTTCTCATTGCCATGTAATACCCTAT
>NC_043710.1:89679094-89684442 GCF_006229205.1 Suricata suricatta | reverse complement strand
TGTACCCCAATGTTCATAGCAGCACTGTCAACAATAGCCAAAACATGGAAAGAGCCTAAATGTCCATCACCTGATGAGTGGATCAAGAAGATGTGGTGTATATATATACAATAGGGTATTACATGGCAATGAGAAAGAATGAAATCTGGCCATTTGTAGCAAAGTGGATGGACCTCGAGGGTGTCATGCTAAGCGAAATAAGTCAGGTAGAGAAGGACAGATACCATATGTTTGCACTCATAGGTCTAACAGGAGAACAGGAGAAACCTAATGGAGGACCAGGGAGAGGGGAAGAGGGGAAGAGAGTTGGGGAGAGAGAAGGACACAAAACTTGAGAGACTACTGAACACTGAAAATGAACTGAGAGTTGAAGGGGAAGGGGGTGGGGGAAAACAAGGCGGTGGTGATGGAGGAGGGCACTTGTGGGGAAGAGCACTGGGTGTTGTATGGAAACCAATTTGACAATAAACTATTTTTAATAAAAAAATCAGTTTTTGGCCTGATTTCCATTCTAGCTGATAACCATAGTGTTTATTTGTTTCCATTTAACTTGTTACATCTTTGGCCACCATTTTATTTTCAACCTTTTTGAATCACTTGGTTTAAATGTGCTTTTTGTATGCAACATGGAGTTGTATTTTGCTTTATGTTTTAGCCTGAGTCTTTTCTTTTTTTTTTTAGTGTTTATTTATTTTGAGTTTTGCAAATATTGAATGAGCCCTGTAACCCAGGAATGAATCCCACTTGATCATGATGGATAATTTTTTTTATCCTGTTGAATTCGATTTGCCAGTATCTTGTTGAGTATTTTTGCATCTGTATTCATTAAGGATATTAGTCTGTAGTTCTCTTTATTTGCTAGGTCTCTGTCTGGTTTGGGTATCAAGGTGATGCTGGCTTCGTAAAATGAGTTTGGAAGTTTTCCTTCCATTTCTATCTTTTTGGAATAGTTTGAGAAGAACGGGTATTAGCTCTATTTTAAATGTCTCTTAGAATTCCCCTGGGAAGCCCTCTGGCCCTGGGCTCTTATTTGTTGGGAGATTTTTGATAACGGATTCAATTTCTTCACTGGTTATCCGTCTATTCATGCTTTCTATCTCTTCCCATTTGAATGTTGGCAGTGCATGTGCATTTAGGAATTTGTCCATTTCTTCTAGGCTGTCCAGTTTGTTGGCATATGATTTTTCATAGTAATCTCTGATGATTGCTTGTATTTCTAAGGGATTGGTTGTAATAGATCCATTCTCATTCATGATTTTGTCTATCTGAGTGCTCTCTCTTTTCTTTCTGAGGAGCCTGGGAAGAGGTTTATCAATTTTGTTTATTTTTTCAAAAAACCAACTTTTGGTTTCATTGATCTCGACTGGTTTTTTTTTTTTTTGGATTCTATATGATTTATTTCTGCCCTGATCTTTATTATTTCTTCTCTTCTGCTGGGTTTGGGGTGCTCTTGCTGCTCCCCTTCTAGTTCCATTAAGTGTTCTGTTAGATTTTGAATTTGCTCTTGTTCTAGTTTGTTGAAATAGGCCTGGATTGCAATATACTTTCCTCTTAGGACTGCCTTTGCTGCATCCCAGAGAGTTTGGATTGTTGTATTTCCATTTTCATTTGTTTCCATATATTTTTTAATTTCTTCTCTAATTGCCTGATTAGCCCAATCATTTTTTTAGTCGGATGGTTTTTACCTCCACATTTTTGGAGGTTTTCCCGACTTTCTCCTGTGGTTAATTTCAAGTTTCATAGCATTGTGATCTGAAAGTGTGCATGGTATGATCTCAATTCATTTATATTTACAGAGGGCTGCTTTATGCCCCAGTATGTGATCTATCTTGGAGAATGTGCCATGTGCACTTGAGAAGAAGGTGAATTTCCTGACTTCAGGATGCAGCGTTCTAAATATATCTACCAATTCCATCTGTTACAATGTGTCGTTCAGGTCCATTGTTTCTTTAGTGATTTTCTGTCTGGTTGATCTATACATTGATGTCAGTGGAGTATTAAAGTCCCCTGATATTAGTACATTCTTATCAATAAAATTGTTTCTGTCTGTGATTGTTTTATGTATGTGGGCGCTCCCGAATTTTGGCACATAGATGTTTATAATTGTTAGCTCTTCCTAATGGAGAGACCCTATAATTATTATATAATGTCCTTCTTCATCTTTTGTTACTGCCTTTATTTTAAAGTCTAGTTTGTCTGATATAAGTATGGCTACTCTGGCTTTCTTTTGGCTTCCAGTTGCATGATAGATATTTCTCCATCCCTTTACTTTCAATCCGAAGGTGTCTTCAGGTCTAAAATGAGTCTCTTGTAGACAGCAAATATTTATTTTGAGAGAGGGAGAGAGAGAGAGAGTGGGGGAGGAGCAGGGAGAAAAGGAGAGAACCCCAAGCAGGCTCCATTGTGTCAGTGCAGAGCCTGACATGGGGCTCGACCCCACAATCCTTGAGATCACAACCTGAGCCCAAATCAAGAATCAGATGCTTAACTGACTGAGCCACCCAAGTGCCCCAACCTGAATCAATCAACAGAGATGCTAAGACATTTACATTTATTTATATATTATATATTTGCTTTATTTCTGTCATATATTTTGTTATAGCTTTTTATCTTATATTTACATTATTTTAGTTGTTCACTAGATGGTTTACTTTCCTTTCTCTTCATGTTTTTGAAATTCTGATACTTGAAAAGATTTATCCTTTTTTTTGATTGGTGCATGCTTTTATTTATTTATTTTTTAATAGTTTATTGTCAAATTGGTTTCCATACAACACCCAGTGCTGGTGCATGCTTTTATAATTAAAACTTTATATAAAACTCTTGCTGTATTAGTTCTCTGTTATGATTTAATGATACAACTAACACACTACTTCTTCCTATCCCCTCTCCTCCCTCTTCTCTCCCATTCAGTTCTAGTCAAAAATAAATCCTTCCTTGATGTTGACCTTACACTGTTAAACATCTTTTTCTTTTTTCTTTTTCTTTGTCAGCTTATAGATACTCTTGTCCCACTTCCAAGGAGATGTCAAATTGTTCTAATTAGGCAAATGTTCTAATTTAGGGTTCTCCATTTCAGAAAGCTGCATCATTAATCCCACCTCAGTTTCGTTATCAGTTAAGGCATGTGGTTGTACATGTTAATAGAAACAAAAGACAACTTCAAGTCCTAATGATCCCATAAAGTGATATCTTGAACTCTCCACCTGTAACTTAGTAAGAATTTGGTCAGTATCTGTTGAACCCATAAATGATTGGGCAAATTTCATAAGATAAGCAAGTCCTCTTGCTTTTCTGTGATATTACGGATTCTTTAGCCTAATTTTTGTTGTCAGATTTCTGTTAGCTTTCAGTGGGTCCCTCTGTCCATGGCCCTATTTGAGTTGCATTTTGTATATTCTTAGGAAATTTGTTCTTGGTATGGTTTTGAAGGATAGCAGAATATGCTACTCCAAAATATGCCACTTTGGCATAAAGATTATTTTGAGCTGAAGGCAATTTAAGAAAAAGTAGATACAAGAAAAACTCTGTGCCTTCCCCCTATTTACCTAAAAGCAAGATGTACATTTATAAAGTTGTTTTCCCTCCCCTGCCTACCGCCTTCTGGAAAAAACTCTAGACACTTAGACCAGAGACTTCACCAGCAGAATTATATTAAAAAAAAAACAAAACCTTACTAACTAGCCCTTATCTTCCATTAGTTTTCCCCCATATATTTACCTTTCCACAGTTGGCCACCCCTAGAAGTCCAAAGGCCTTTTTTTTTAATCTTGCCATTTCTCTACAAGTTATTTTTCTTTTGTTAAGGTACTGTTTAAGCCCAAGTTGTAACCAGCCTTTGGAGCCACTCATCACTGAATACTACCTTATGAATGTAGGATGCCCATGTTTATACACTTCTGTTTGTTTTTTTCTCGTTAGTCTGTCTTTCGTCATTCCAATTTTTAGGGCCCCAGTCAAGGAATCTAAGATAGATAAAGGGAATTTTGTTCTTCCCCTAATGTTTCCAATGACCTACGACAGAGCAAGAGGGGAGCATCTCAAAGCATAAGAAAATGAGAGCTTTAGTTACCAGAAGTCCCTTATTTTGAAAGTAGAAAAATAACCATCATGTGGGAGATTTAGAAATATTAGTCACTCACTCCCCCTCCCCTTTGAGATCTAAGTGGTGAGAAAGTACAAGGAGCCAAAAGAGTATCACAATATCATTGCACCTTTACTAATAGCAAAGCTGATTAGTAAATATGTCAGGACTCAAACCTCCCTCTCAAAACGTGGACTCTAACTTCACCCAGTAAAGGGAAGAAGGAGGACTTCGAAATGAAATAGCACAGATATGGCTTGTTCTTGTCAAGACTTTGTCTTAATTCAGTATCAACTGGTCAGTGATGAAGAGACACTGGGTACAGCTCTATCAATGACCAACTTGTCTCTTTTCCAATCGTATCTGTCAGATTAATCTATCTTTCTCTCATCGAGTATAGCAAGCGAGAAAGCAAAAATTGGGTGGAAAGTGCTCAGTTCTTAACTGTTCCTTCCTGGCAAGTGGAACCAGTTCTGTTCTTTGGTAGAGATTGCTTATTGCCTACCCAGTAGCCACCTCCTCCTTAATAAGTAACAAAATCCTAATTTTTTTTCCAGGATAGCAATGTTCTGAAGCTAAATGTTAAGTTGCCCCATCTCTTTTGTAAGTAGGGGTGGCCAATAAGATGTCAGTGGGAGGTCACTCATTGAATAGGTAAAGCACCCTCTGCCTTTCTTTGTCCTGTGTCTTCTCACTGCTTGGAATGTGGACATGGGAGCTCTAGCAGCCATATGGAACCCATGATGCATCCGTGAGAATGAAGCCACGACTGAGACATAAGGAGGAAGAGAGAGAGTATGAGTCCTTAATGACTCACACTGCCATATCAGCCTTGGACTGCCTACTTCTGGATGCCTTTTATATTAGAGAAAAACAAACCCTCATACGTTTAAGCTACCACAGTCAGACTCATGTTATTAGCAGCTGAAGCAATTAGTAAATGATTGATTTCATTTATGGAAGTGTGAAGGAAGGGAGGGTTATAGATTTCTCTATCAAACACATGGGCTGAGGGCCAGCAATGAGCCATAATCACAGTTATCTTCCCATATGCTCCACAAAACACAGAGAAACACCTGGCCTGTCTGTCCAAACTCTACCCAGAAGCTCTCCTTGGACTCTCACTCCTTTTTTTTTCCATAATATTTTATTGTCAAATTGTTTTCCATACAACACCCAGTGCTCTTCCCCTTAAGTGCCCTCCACCATCACCACCACCTCTTTTCCCCCCTCCCCCTTCCCCTTCAACCCTCAGTTCATTCTC
>NC_043710.1:89632427-89678994 GCF_006229205.1 Suricata suricatta | reverse complement strand
CTTTCCTAAGAAGGGCCATATGTCATTCCCTCTCATTGCCATGTAGTGCTCCATCGTGAATATATACCACATCTTCTTGATCCATTCGTCAGGTGATGGACATTTAGGCTCCTTCCATGTGTTGGCTATTGTGGACATTGCTGCTATGAACATTGTGGTACATGTGCAAAGATCAGGGCAGAAATAAACAATATAGAATCCAAAAGAACAATCGAGCAGATTAATGAAACCAAGAGTTGGTTCTTCGAAAAAATAAACAAAATTGATAAACCTCTAGCCAGGCTCCTCAGAAAAAAAAGAGAGAGCACTCAGATAGACAAAATCATGAATGAAGAAGGATCTATTACAACCAATCCCTTAGAAATACAAGGACTCTCACTCCTGATTTGATGTCTATTTATCTCAGTGCTCTCAACCTGCTTAGAACGTAGGAGAATGTGGAGGTATCAAGAAGAGTTTATTCTTTCTTATGCTCCAAAACTATTTTACCACCTAATCATTACATAATTCTATTTGGACATCAACGTTGATAATAGTTTGATATTTCTAATTTAAAACTGATTATAGGGGCGCCTGGGTGGCTCAGTCGGTTAAGCCTCCAGCTTCGGCTCAGGTCAGATCTCACGTTTGTGGGTTCGAGCCCCGCATCAGGCTCTGTGCTGACAGCTAGCTCAGAGCCTGGAGCCTGCTTCCGGTTCTGTGTTTCCTTCTCTCTCTCTGCCCCTCCCCCTCTCATGCTCTGTCTCTCTTTGTATCAAAATAAATAAAACATTTTTAAAAAGTTTTAAAAAAACTGATTATAGCTTATAATCGTAGATCAAGACAAGAGTTGTGGAGGTAAGCTTCATCATAATACATGGTTGTTGAAGCCAGAGGACCTGGAGAGATACCTCAGGAAGATCCAAGAAGAGAAGTGGACTCAGGACTGAACCCAGAGGAATCCCAGATTTACCAATGCTTCCTAAAGGTGAAAACTTCCTTTGCTGAAAGTCAAAATGTCATGATATGATCAGGTGACAGCATTTTGGTTTTGTGGCAGAGGAATTTACCCGAGGACATCAGGCACAGAGTATCAAATTAGGTCTCTCAGTTACTGTAAAGCAGAAGCCCCAAACCAGTTCCTGCCTGTTGACCACTGAGAACCTACAATTCCTCAACACCGACCTAAAAAGAAAGATGACTTATGCTTGGTTTGGGAGAGAATGAAGGTCTTTGGAATTTACAGAATGTTGTCTTTCCTGTAGGAGCAATAAATGTGTCTTATCTGGCTATTGTAAGAACCAGGAAAAGTACTTCTGAGTTTTACCATTTCAGATCTTCAGTGGGACTGCTTTCCAAAAGATCCAAGCCAGTATCTCCATAAGTCAAACTTATGTTTCCACCTCTATTCACCCCAGCGTGATACGTAATGAGTATAAGAAAGGATATTTTGGGGATTTATTTCATAAGTATTCCTTTTCATTCATATCCTTCTGGTTCTAATTTATTCCTTGTTCCTACTCATTTATACCAATGGTAATTTTTTTCTTTGTATCAAAGTATAGTTGCTCTTATCTCTCCCTATTCTCTACTCTTTTCCTAATATCCCCAAGATCCCCACGTATCCAGACACAGTCCTCTAGAGGGTAGAATTCAGCTAGGCCCAGAAGACCAACAAGCAGTTGTTCAGTATGGCATTAATAAAATTCCAAGGAGTTTACTGTAGGTAAGATACCTTAAGAGTGCCTAAATGTGTAGTATACTCAGTAAATGTTAAGTATAATTATCATAATCTAGGTATAATCCAAGTATCTAACAGATTTCTCCACCTTCTTTCGAGATCTCCTCACTTTAGTATATTTGGAGAAAATAAGGTTCATCTTCAATCCCCTCCTTAGTTCCATGCTGCAGGTGCTTCTCCATTCTGTTACAGCTCCATCGCAGTATGGCATGCTTGTGGCCAAGACCTGGAATGCTTGGGCTACCTTTCTTCTCAGTATGATGCTGCTGCTTCCACATGAGTGTCAGCAGAGAGGTAAATGTGAAGAAGGACTAACTTCTCTTTGCTGCCTTGTTTCTCATACCAACACATATTATGCAACTATCCAATTTTATGGATGAGTTAAAGAAATACAAGCAAAGCAAAATACATCAACTCAGTACATTATCTGACTCTCTCCATAACCAGAAGAAAACTAAAAGAAACTCTTCACAGAGAGTCTTCTCAAGGACACCCCAACTTCTAGCCTCTACTCAGCCCTATTCTTCTAGTCACACTGAGTCTCTGTCCACCCATCTTTGCACATGGGTTGGTATGGTCCTGGTTTCACCTTCCTGCCTACACTCAGAGAAGTTTATGAGGGTGTATTCCTTGAGATATTAACTATTCAATATAGCGTAGCATAATCTTCAGCAGAGTAGTACAAAGTGGACTTTGGCACTCAAAATCTGGATCTGTTTCAAATTTCCCTGCAAGCAGAAAATGTAATATGACTCCCTTTCTTCCTGATTCTTTAATAGTTAACTGTGATACACACATACATATATAAATACACACATATTCTTAGAGACAGTAAAATCTAAATCGACTTTGAAGAATAAAAGAATTTCCCTAAATACCCCATAATGTACACAGAACCTCCAGGGAAGGATAGAGGAGAGGTAGCAGTTAACAATCATGTAAATCCGTGAAATTTCTCCTTTGTTCTTGCTTTCAGCCTTAGCATACAGAGCCCCAGAAATTGGCCCAATTACAAAACCACCTACACCATGGTTACCATTCCAAGCCCTAAGAGTTCTGAAACTTGGAAATGAAAGATTTTAGTTTTGATTTACCTTTACATTTCAAATCATGTAAAGAACTCTTGTGCAAGGCCTTCCTTTGTGTGTACATGTGTATATGTAGATTAAAGAGATGATTTATGATCTCCCTGGACAAGCAGCCTCTCGAGGAGGTGGAAGACTATCTTACTGTGGCTCCAAGGTATCTACATTGGTCTTTCGTAAAGCTGCTCCCATACTTGAAGAAAACATACATTCACTCTCCTAGACCTTCATACCATCACCTGCCCCATCCCCTAGCCAGAAATGCCTAGAAAATCCATTAGTCCACCAAGAAAAGAATGGAAGGTGGCAGGAGACCATGGGGAGAGGAAGGGGGAAAGAGAGTGGGGGAGAGTGAGGGACACAGATCAAGGGAGACTACTAAATACTGAAAACGAACCATGGACTGAAAGGGGAGGGTGAGGGTGAAAGGGGGTGATGGTCATGGTGGGGGGGCACTTGTGGGGAGAAGCACTGGGTGTTATATGGAAACCAATTTGACAATAAACTATTAAAAAAGAATGGAAGGCATGGGGCCACATCTTATTCATCTCTTGGGCCTAGTATAGAGTCTAGTAAACAGTAGACACTTAATAGATGCTAAACTGCATGAATGAACCAATTTAAATCATACAGAATAGGGGCACATGGATGGCTAGGTCAGTTAAGCGTCCGACTTCGGCTCAGGTCATGATCTCGTGGTTTGGGTTCAAGCCCTGCATCGGGCTCTGTGCTGACAGCCAGGAGCCTGGAGCCTGTTTCGGATTCTGTGTCTCCCTCTGTCTCCGATCCTACCTCCCCTGCTCACACTGTCTCTCTCTCTCTCTCTCAAAAATAAATAAAATATTTTTTAAAAATAAATAAATCATATAAAATAGTATAATCCTCGAGAAGTGTATAAGCAAGAGACTTCCAGTTTTGTTAAGTGGAGAGAAGACTCTACTTGAGAAAAAAGAGAAAAAGTTCTGGACCTATAAATAAAAAGATACTTAAGTATGATGCTTATAGTAATTAATTGATACAAGCAGGACCATCAGGAGAGCACTGTTCTCAAGGTTTTACTGAGGGCAAGTTTCACATCCTTATTCCTCAAACTGTAGATCAAAGGATTAAGCATGGGAACCACGTTGGTATAAAAGACGGAGACAAATTTACTCTGGTCCATAGATGCAGGAACAGAGCTTCTTAAATAGGTGAACACCCCTGACCCAAAAAACAAAGCCACAGCAATTATGTGGGAGCCACATGTGCTAAAGGCTTTGGATCTACCCTCAGCAGAAGGAATATGGAGGATATTAGAGAGAATCAAGGCGTAAGAAATGAAGATGCTGATACTGGATATTGTGATGACCACTCCCACAACCGTAAAAAACACCAGTTCATTGACATGGGTGCTGGTGCAGGAGAGCTGCAAGAGAGGGAGAACTTCACACAGATAATGGTGGATGATGTTGGAATCACAGAAAGTCAGTCTCAACATGCTCCCAGTGTGGGCCATGGCTCCAGCAAACCCTATCACATATGAACCAAACATCAGCAGGGAACAGACCTGAGGGGACATGGTGACCATGTACAGCAGAGGCTTGCAGATGGCCACATAGCGATCGTAGGCCATGGATACCAACACATAGCACTCAGAATTGACAAAGAAACAGAAGAAAAATAGTTGAGTCATGCATCCCTCATAAGAGATGACATTTTCTGACATAAAATCATTCAGCATTTTGGGGGTAAATACACAGGAATAACAGAGATCTATAAAAGACAAGTTGAAGAGGAAAAAGTACATGGGAGTGTGAAGGCTAGAATTTAGCCCAATTAAGGTGATCAAGCCCAAGTTGCCCACCACAGTAAACACATAGATCCCTAAGAAAAGGACAAAGAGGGGAAGCTGGAGCTCTGGTTCTGATAATCCAACTAGGATAAACTCAGTCACTGAGGAACTGTTTCTCAGAGTCATTCTCTCCCAGGGAGCTGTCTGTGGAAACAAGCAATAAAATACATAGATCGAAAATAGATATAAGCATGGATGATTGAAAAAGGCACTAGAAAATAAGCCAGTGCATGAACGTCCTTCCTTTTTACTTTACTTTCTTCTCTCATCTATGCATTCCCGCCCCCAGCCAAGCCATTGACAACATGCCTGTGACTATATCTGAGCTCCCCTGGGCTAGAGTGTGTTCCTGGGCACAGAAATTCTGTCCCTTCTTGAGAGATGAGGAGATGGAATTCTTGCACTGGCTGCCCAAAGAGTAATAGAAGGACATCACAAGAGCCCGGACAACCTGAGCCCACTGCCTCAAGCTCTGAGAGCCAGGAGCACTCATGTTGCCCACTCTCTCCACCCATTCTCTGCCCCCCTCCCCTCCCCTACTCTACAATATAGAGAAAGCCAATATTGTCCCCTACTGTCTCTGCACATCCTACCTTCTTCCTCTAAGCCCTTCACTCCATCTCACATCAAATTCAGTCTTTGGTTAGGGTTCAATATACCCTGGACCTCTTTGTTATGGGTTTAAAAGAAAACCATTGGGAAACATGGGATTCTGACATTCACCTTCCTTCTCCCTGGCCCCACTCAGTGCTGGGCTTTATGCAGTCTTTTTTCTATTATCCCAAAGGAGAAAATGATGTTCATACATATAGGAGGCAGCCCCAAGTGTACACTTCTGATTCCCTTAGTTCTGAGAATCAGCCCTTTTACAGGCCCTGGTCATCAAGGTGCTCTGGGAATAGATTAAGATTTCTGTTTGTGGATTTTCCCAGATGGTCTACATCAACTTCAGGAAAAAAAAATAGCAACTCTCATTTTTACCAGGGCCCCAGCTGGCATATCACAGAGAAGTTTATGCTACTTGATGATCTCAGGGGTCTGCTTAGAGACAATTTCCCTGGGAATTTCTCAAAGACTTGTCTCTATAAAGAAGGACTTGCACTGTCTTTATTGACACACTGGATAATGCTGCTTGCCTAGCATCTTGGGACCAAGGTGTTCTATTCAAACTTCCCCATTACCCAAGAGATTTCATGCCATTCACTGCTGAGTGTGGGGATTCATTTTTCCTCTTCTTAATTAATTCTTGGCACTTAAGCTTGAGTTTAAAGGAAAATGGTGTTGGAGCACCTGGGTGGCTCAATTGGTTAAGCTTCTGAATTTGGCTCAGGTCATGATCTCATGGTTCATGTGTTCGAGCTCCATGTCAGGCTCTGTGCTGACAGCTCAGAGGCTGGAGCCTGTTTCAGATTCTGTGTCTCATTCTCTCTTTACCTGCCTCTCCCACCCCTCCCCACCCCCTGCTCACACATACTCTCTCTCAAAACTAAACAGTAAAAGAAAGAAATAAAGAAAAATTGCCTCAAACTTATTTTAGCCACCATTTCCAGATATTCAAACAGGAGTTTTGGCAACAGGACCAAAAAATTTTAGATCAGAATTGTAGATGCTACAGAGAGCCCCTCAGACAAAATGTTTCTAACAGCCTGAGCTGTTCAGAACAGTGGAGACACCACACCACCACCACCACAAACACCACCTACCCTCAGCTCTATTAAGGGCCACCAACAGGTCTTTGCTATATATAAGAAGATTAAAATATACCAACGCATATGCAAGGAAGCACACGTACACCTGCATGAAGTTCCTCTATAGATGTGTGCAGGCCAAGATGTAACAGGAGAGGTACCTGCTTTAATCCTATCATTCTCCAGGTGACAAAGCTGTTTTCCATATGATCTGCTACATGAATATTCTAAGAAACATTAAAGGCTTGTAAGCAACTGCATTTGTAAGTTAACTGAGGCCACCTAAACTAATCCCAGTTTTCCTGGAATAGTTCTGATTTACCTCTATTATCCCTATATAATAACTAATAGTATACTCTGTCATTCTCAAAAGTGTCTGGATTTGGAGAACAAATTATATGGTCACCCTACTAAAAAGAGCATAAGCAGCTGTTAGGTCCTCTGGCCCCTACTGTATCCTAGACCCATTGTCCTCCATCCTCATTCTGACTAAGAAAGTATCTGCCTTTCTCCCTCTTTGCCCTCAAAGTTCTCCTTACCTGAACCTACTCCTCCTGACAAACCAATACTATATCTCAATAGATTCAGGGCCAGAAATTGGAAGAGCATTTGCTGCAAGCTGTTACTAATTTACACCTAACCAAAAACTCCAAAGCAAAGAAATACAAACCTTAACTACCTGCCTAAAATAGGTGGCAGGGAAGTAGAGGGGAAGGAATTACATAGGTTGAAGGAATAAACAGTATAATTTTATCTTGTAACCATTGGTACAATGGAACAACATTGTTAAAAATCATGGTATATGGTACAACAAATTAATTAGTAACATTTAACAAATTTGGAGATAGACTTACATTTTCACCCATCAATTATACTCCTAGGTAGATACCCAAGAAAAATAAGTATACATGTTTACCTAAAGACATGTCAAGAAGTGTCATAGCATCATTATGCATAATAACTGAAAACAACCCATGTGTCAATCAACTGTAGACTGGATAATAAATGGGTATGAATAAAATAGAATTCCATATATCTATGAAAGCTAATAGCATAAATTAAGGCACAAACCTATTATGAAACAGAAGAAGCCAAGCACATACTTTATGATTTTATTTACATGAGTTTCAAAACTAAGGAAACTACTCTGTGGTGTTAGAAATCAGATAGCAATTATTCATGCTTGGTCTGTTAGAGGCTAGTGACTGGAAAGGGAAATATATTAGGGTGCTTCAGGGTTGCTGACAGTTTTCACAGGGGTGCTGGTTACATGGATGTGTTCAGTTGGTAAAAATTCATCAAGCTGTATCCTTGCTACACTTAAAATTCAATGTTGACTTGAAGTATAAATGGAGAACAGAAACAAATTGATGTTTTAGCAAATCATCCTGCCAACCTACTTTCACACTAAATTTACTAAACACCTTTGATCCATAATTCCCTCACTTGTAAAATGGGAATTTACTGACCTAACTCAGTATGGTAACACATGCAAAACAACCATCATTTTTATTTTTTAATCCAACGTGATTCTCTTAAGATAAAACTCCTTTTATTTCTTATATAAAGGGAGGGAATCCAGAGGTAAAAGAATTGATGCATATGGTGCAACTACAGAGTACCTGGCATTGTGCTGGATGTTTCCTAGTGTAATATTATATTTATAACAACTATGCAATATGTTCCAATGTATATGGAAGATTGTTTTGTTTTTTCCAAAGATGGCATTGCCAGCATGTATGCATGCGTGCACACACACAAACACACACACACACACACACACACACACACACATCTTGCATCCCACATGTTCTTGATACAATAGGACTGACACTCCTCAAATAAAGAGATGGGATCTATGTTCCCTACACTTGTGTCTAGGCAAGGACTTAGGATTTCTCCAAAAGAGAATGGCAGAAGTGATGCTATGTGGCTTCCAAAATTCAGTCCTAAATGGGTACAGCTTTTACCCCCCTCTGTCTCCCTCCCTCTCTTTCCACTCTTATTCTTTTTTGTCATCCTCCAGCCTTAAGACAGTCATATTGGAACCTTCTGGCCTCTCCTCCAGACATAGCACAGGACAGCAAGTTTATGGTCATGTATCCAATATTGAGGGCACAGAAGCCCTCTAGGACCTGCATGCTAGTTGGTAGACATCAGGAGGAAATACTCAAGGGAAATGGCTAGGGGAATTTTTAGTACAAGTTTGAATTACTTGGTCCAATTCCCCCTTACTACCCAGAAAATCTCCTTTCAGTTCCGTATTTAGATGTTTCTAGCTATTTTTTTTAGTTTTTAATGTTTATTTATTTTTGAGTGACAGAACATGAGCAGGGAAAGGGCAGAGAGAGGAGACACAGAATCTGAAGCAGGCTCCAGGCTCTGAGCTGTCAGCACAGAGCCCAACGCAGGGCTCGAACTCACAAACCTCAAGATCATGACCTGAATCGGTTGGCTGCTCAAATGACTGAGCCACCCAGGCACCCCGTTTTTAGGTTTAATTTTATGAAGAAAATAGTTACTTGTTTTTAGTACACATAATTTCATGTCTGCTACATTTTCCCTCTTGAATAACAGTTTGGCAGATGTATGGCAATGACCCAGCAATGGAAGACTGAGCATTATCTCTATTCATTAGGGTAGAATCAACTTATTTATTCATCATCCAATAAGTATTTATTAAGGCAAGCTATTCCCAGCCCTCTTGCAAACTTTATACTTAGAAAAGTCTCCTCTTATAGAACAAAACTACGAATTCTGAATAAAATGTAAAAATAATCTATCTGTTAATGTTTGAGGTGGCAGGAGCTAAGGGAATTTCTGTGAGAGCAAAACAGAAAAGATCTGTATCCAAGGGGCACACAAGCACTGGCCCTGGAGTTTGCCCTTGGGGAACTGGTAAGTTTCCAGTGGCCCAGAGTTGTATGTTAATTGAGTTGCCTATGCAGGACCCAAGAGATAAGTCCTGGGATAAATCCTTTGATGACTGAATCTCGGAAGCCTGGGAGTTTGGAAGCATTATTGACTCATAATACTGAATCTCCAAAAAGAAACATCTTCCATGGCTAAATTAGATGAATAAAAAAAGCTCACATAGAAAGAAGGCAAAGATAGGTGTCTGACTTCGCCTTGGCTCTAGGGAAGAGAAAGAGATAAAATATCCCCTGAGAATTTCTAACAATTGCTGTTTCAGGCAAAAAAAAAAATTTTTTTATTACACATATAATCAAAAAAATCCTCTCTGGAAAATACAAATTAGCTCCAGATATCAAAGAATTTCCTCCAGACAACTATCTAGGGATCATGAACTCTTAATGAAAAGCACTAAACAAACACAAAATAAGCCACCAGGAATGAGAATCATCGTCAGATGATAAACCACAAGCTATAGAACCAGACCTGCAAAAATCATTAGGCCTGTCAGGGACAGAATACAAAATAATTTATTTAATGTGTTCAAAAGCAACAAAAAACAAATTGGAAGTATAACTAAAGCCCCATAAAAATTGACAAGGCAGATTTTAAAAAGATTGAAATAGAGCTTTAAAAATTTTTTTTAATGTTTTACTTATTTTTGATACAGAGAGAGACAGAGTATGAGAGGCGGAGGGTCAGAGAGAGAGGGAGACACAGACCGGAAGCAGGCTCCAGGCTCTGAGCTAGCTGTCAGCACAGAGCCTGATGCGGGGCTCGAACCCACAAACGTGAGATCTGACCTGAGCCGAAGCCGGAGGCTTAACCAACTGAGCCACCCAGGCGCCCTGAAATAGAGCTTTTAGAAATGAAAACATGAGAGTTGAAGTGAGGAACTCTTTGAATATGTTAGACAGCCTCTTAGACATAGGTGAAGAGATAATGGGTAAATTGGAAGGTAGATCTAAAGAAATTATCCAAAGATGACATCAGCCAGGGGGATGGGAGGGAGGGGGTGAGGAAGACTATGAGTTAGAGATATTACTTAAGAAATGTAAAAATAGCAAAGATCCAATAGATAGATAGCATTTGCACATTCTTGGGCCCGTGTTTTGCTCTGAGAATAAAGCATCAAAACAGACACAATCCCTACCCTTTAAATATATAATCTAGATATACACTGAGATACCTAGAATAAACAGATACTGATGCATAACTAAGTAGAAATATCGACTGTGCAGCATTGGTACTCCTTCCATGTTGGGGAATCTGCCCTTGTGTGACCCTTGGTTAAAGCCAAACTCAGCCTCCTTCTGTGAAACTTCCCCAAAGAACAAAAGATTGAGCTCAGCCAGTCAGATGATCCCATGCAAGACTCTGAGTCTGGAACAAGTGACACAAACAAAGAGGAGCAATTTATATTTCATTTTATCAAAGACCAAGAAAAACTACCAATTGATAACAAGTATTAGGTACTGGTGATACCCACTGCAGCCTAACCAGATGGTTCTATGGTGTAGCCTGGCTGAGATCCCACCACCTGGCTTCCCCTAGATCCTCTCTGGCTGCAAAAGCTGGTTCCCGAGCCTTCTCTTAAGAGTCTGTTAATTACCCCCAATTTCTTGCCAATTAAATCCCTCTTTTGTCAAAGCTAAAAAGAATGACTTCTGCTGTTTGCAGTCAACAACCCTGGCTTGTAGAATAGGGACTGGAGACTCAGGGGGCTGTGGACAGGGAGTGGAGACACAGAAAGCATTCAGGCTGTGGAACAAATTTCTCTTACCCCTTGGATGAAGGCAGATACCTCTGCCAAAATCACCTTCTTAGAGGGATGTAATAGACTTCCAATTTGAATGATTTTTCCCTTTCATGGAAATGTTTTGATGTAGTTTGGAGGATAAATTAACAAGTATTTCCATTTCCACAGATTGTTCCTCATACTCCTACACAAAGCTTTTAAAACTTTAAATTCTTCAATGACTCTTCTTAATAAGCTTTATTACACTGCTTAGTAGAATGAATAATAAACTTTTTTGCTAAACAGAAAGGCATTCAATGAATTATCTGACCAGCTTTTTTTTTTAATACAATACAGGCCTTAGCAAAAAATAATAACAATAAAGGGGATTGTATTTAACATCTAAGGAAGCTTATGGCACAATAACTATTTTTATTAATTATTAAATAACTAGTGTTTGTTTAAATTGAGCAATGTTATGATAGGGTTCTGTTTTTTCTGGACTTTATATTCACTTTATTGCCTTTGATATTTTGTATCCAAAAAAATACATGGAATAGCTTTTTATACACTTTTTAAAACTTGGGAAATTATTTTGCCCTAAAAATTCATTATAGGGTATTCTAGAAAGTATATCTTTGGCTTCTTAGCGGGTTATTTTATACAAATCAAAACCACAATAAGATACAACCTCACACAGGTCAGAATGGCTAAAATTACCAACTCAGGCAATGACAGATGTTGGCGAGGATGTAAAGAAAGGGGAACCCTTTTCACTGCTGATGGGAATGCAAACTGGTACAGCCACTCTGGAAAAAAATATTGAGGTTCCTCAAAAAATTAAAAACAAATGGAACTACCCAATAGGTTATTTTGTGCTAGATCTTTATTCAGAAATAGTCTCCAATTATTACACTGTTACTATGGAAATATACAATCTGTTTTATGATGTGGTTTTAGAAATGCATTGCTATTAGGCTTGAATATGAGTAGAAGGTTACCAGAAGAGAAAATCGGGAGGACCTTCTGAGCAAAGGGAGTCACAAAAAGAAATTAAAAGGCCATTAGAGGGGGGGAAAGCAGTGTAAATTTAGGGAATGGCAAATGATACTGAGACTTGAATTATTGTACACATGGCAGAGGGGTAGGAAATAGTTGAGAAGGGTTAGCAGTAATAATAATAAATCATATCTCTCTTCTATTAGACACAGAAATCAGACCAAAAATTAATTTCCAGTTTTATTGCTGATAAAGTTGATTGAAAGACCCCTGGATGTATAATAGGACTTTATAACTCCCTCATGGCACATCACAGACTAAATTAAGGAATATAGGTCTAAACCAAGCTGGAGAACAGTTGGTATTCTCTGATAAAGGAGAAGGATTACAAATGAAAGAGATGAATGGGGATCCTGAGAACGTGCCTGTTCTGATCACAAATGGGGCAAGGACCATAAGAAGGAGGCTAGGCCACCCTGACCCACATAAGTTCATTCTCCCAATTTCTCATGAGTCCTATAAATTGTTCCTTTCCTTTAGGTCAGAGTGGGTAGGATAAGGGGGAAGAGCAAGGGTTGCTTCTTTAACTACCTGCCTGGGATGTAGAGACTTCTTCACTAGGGAAAGAAGTGTGGAGCATAAATAAGTCTAGAATCTCTAGACTTGCCTTTGACTTTTGGTAAAAGATGAAGAAGGATGGAGACCAGGAAAAATGAACTAATGTAGTGGGAGGAATATGTAGAATTGACAGTAAGAATAAATCAAAAACAGCTACTCTTAGAATTTAGAAAAGGAATTTAGGATCATCAGATGAACATATCACTGTTAAAAAAAAAACTCTTTGGAAAGAAGAAAACAATGTCTTTCTGTGCAACAAACAGAAACATTTTGCATCATTCCACTGATCTTTTAGCTTTAAATGCAATGAATATAGTCATTAAAAATAATGATTTTAACAAAAATTTAATCACATGGAAAGCTGTTTACAATGTGATGGAGAATGAAAAATAAAGTTACAAAATTATACTTAATATGATCATGTTTGTGTCTGTACATATATAATACATGGCTATATATGTGTACATATATATTGTGTGTGTGTGTGTACATATATATATGGGAGTATGTGTGTGTATCTGTGTGTCTCTGTGTGTGTGGTTTTTCCAAAATAGTCTAAGCCACCACAACTACCCACATAAGAAAAATATTCTGAGGATCATGGATTTTTTTAAATCTTCTCTTATCTCTACTTTTATGTATTCTTATAGTACTTGAGCCTTACTTTTGCAAATATAAGAAAAAACATTTTTAAAAATTAAATTAAAAACAAAACACTAATTTACTATTTTAAGGTCTCACTAAGGGTTCGTTCAACATTTATTTAGCACTTTCTATACCTTCCAGGTATTAAATTCTCTGCATGTGTTAGATCACCAGGCTGAGGTTTGGAATATAACTTCAAATAAACATTTTCTAAATGTATTATTGCACAGGCCATATTACAATAATTCACCAGGTTCCACCTACATTTATATTACTAGCCCTACTAGTTCAGTGAATGAGAAGAAAAATGTTTAAGGTCTTTCTCTTGACATATCTCTTAGATTGTTTCCAAATCATAGTGAATATATAAATTCAAAGGCATTAGGAACTTGGACATTGACGAGATGAATATATGTGCATCACATGTGCTATTTCTTACATGGATTGACCCTCTCGAAGACAGCAAGTGTAAGAGTACGGGCTCTAGAATCAGTCTAAATTCGATTCTTTACTCCACCACTTACTATCTGTACAATCTTAAGCAAGCTCTGTAACTTGTAGAGAAGACTAAGTGAGAACTTGTATGTAAAGTCCAAAGGACATGAAGTTTCCAAAATGTCATTATTAGGGTTTGAAGAACATGAGTCTCTTGAATGTGAAACTCTTGTCCACCTTCATTCTCAAGTCATGGAAGTCTGGAAAGTTAGGATAAAAGTCAGGGGGTGTAGTCACTGCAAGCAAGATACAGTATGAAGGAAGGAAGCAAATGGGACTAGGAGTCTCAGGTTTAAAAAAGCTAGACCGAATGGTATCAAAACCAAATTCTTTGGACAAGAGTCTTAGGGCTGTTTTCCCTCCCACCCTGGCCTATTTCTTCCTTTCATGTGGTCTCAGCAGTCACTGATGGGAACTAAAGAGATTGTCATGTGAGTTAGTAAAAAATGGTGAGGAGACCACAGATGATACTGAGGAATCACTGACTTTGGGACACAGAGCACTGGCTCATTCACAGAGAACCAGGTCTATCACTTGTACACAGACAGGTATCCTCAAGGGAAAAAAACATAAATGAAGATTTTATAAACATGAATATTCTCCCATGAAATACCTACTTGCAGAATTACATTAACTACAGCTCATTCCACCTACCATTCATATTTTGGTTTTAAACACCATTTGTTTCTAAATAGAACCAGTGCTGGGGCAGGGAAGTTACAAAATAAGCCTAAAACATTGTTTTTTTGTAAAGCAACAAAGTGCTCAAAACCTAGCAGAGAGATATTAAAAGAACATAGGGATTTGTATGAAGAGTCTCCCACTGGACAAACAGGGACAACATCAGCATCAAAGTAAGCAATGACAATAATGGATCATAACCCATTACATAAAAATTAAAAAGCATGGGCCCACAATAATATGAATGAATAACTAGATGAAGGAGTGAATGGACAAATAAATACAGAAGGAACGGTTCTTCCTGACAAAATACAAACCAACAAATAATGAAGGACTGATGGAGTTAAAAAATCTCTACTTTTCAACCATCAGAGTAGTATTGATTAACACAAGAAATAATTATCAATGCATGCTAAAACTAGTGTGTGAAAACTTGAAAAGGAACAAGATATTTCATAGTCTCAAAGTATCTCTCCACAACTTTGTTTTAATTATAAAGGGAAAAGTAGTAATTTTCCTCAATAAAACTACTAGAAAATTGCAAGGTTCTGAAAACTATATTATCAAATGTACCCAGAAGCAATTCTGGCATGATATAGAATACATTCATTTGTGACAGTAAAGAAAGGAAGATTTGCTCTGAGAAAACAGTATTGTGCCCTGCAAAGACAACAAGGAAGAATCAGGCTATGGTCTTGGTGACCTTTTTCTAATTTATCTTTGGGGGTACCTGGGTGGCTCAGTCAGTTAAGCATGGACCTCAGCTCAGGACATGATCACATGATCTCATGTCAGCTATGCTGACAGCTCAGAGCCTGGAGCCTCCTTTGGATTCTGTCTCCCTCTCTCTGCCCCTCCCCCACTTGCATGTATTCTCTCTCTCTCTCTCTCTCTCTCTCTCTCTCTCTCTCTCTCTCTCTCTCTCTCTCCCTCTCTCAAAAATAAACTTTAAAAAGAAAAAAATATGCTAATTTTTTTGAACACAACCTTGCTGGCTTAATCTGATATTCGGGGGAAAAGAGGAGCTTCTTACATGAATAACTTTTTTTCATTGTACAAATTTTTCTACAATGTGTTATCTCTGGGATATGAGTGAAAATTGAGAGTACAGAATGAATACAAAATTGTTGGTATTTTATAAAATTTCTTTCAGAATCAGTGTTTAATTGATAGTGATTTAGAGTTTGCTTAAGTTAATCATTTTATACAACAGTGTACTAGACCATAAAAAGGAGTGGAAAGTTGGGGCTTACAAATCTAAGATAGAGTCTGGTTCTGCTACAGCCACTAGCTGTCGGGTATTTATCAAAATGGACACCAGCGACTCTGCTCACACAAAACTTATAGTATAATTTGTAGTGGAGGTGTATACAGAAAAGTAAATGAGGAGTGGCCCTACATTTTGACCAACACTTAATAGGTTAAGTACAGTATGCTATGAGAACACAGAGCAGAGACATTGGAACCAAAAGAGAGGTGACAGAAAGCTATTCCAGAAAATCATCTCACAATAGATTGTTACAAAGTTAAAACTCCAGAGTATCTTTCCTTCTTTGGCTCAAAAAAGATTACCAAGTTATGATGAAGCCAAGGAAGCACCATTTAAAAAATAAAGCGATGAAGTAGAGTAGAATTTTCCACCCCGAAATATTTATCTTTGGCAGAAGGGTTATCTTGATCTGATTAATTTTCAGAAAACAAAGGCATAAAAGAAGGTCTGAAAACTGAGTTAGAAGTTGCCCCCTTTGTAAAGGAAATTAATAAGGGAAATCTCTATGTGAAAGGGTGTCTCCCTCTCCGTACCAAAAAGAGAGGGATGACTAAATTTCTAGAAACTATTATCAGTGGTGAAGGTAGCAACTTACATCTGCATAACAACCAGACCTTCATTTATTGTGCTTTATCTGATAACCTTTCATAATTGACAACCCTCCCCCACAGCATCCTCTTTTGTCTTTAACTGGAAACAGTATTTAAGGTCATGGCTTGGGTCATTTTTCCTGAGTGTCTCCCATGTATACCGGAGGTATATATGTTATTAAAGTTCTGTTTGTTTTTCTCCTGTGAATCAGTCTTTTATCACACGGGAGTCTCAGCCAAGAATCTAGAAGGGTAGGGGGAAAATTATTTCCCTCCCCTACAGGGAGTATATAAAAGGGAAAAAAGGCAGAAGAAAGCATTCTCAATTCTGCTCACTCTTTTCTTTATCCATTCTGATACCACAAGTAGTTTGTGAAGTAGAAAGGAATAAAAGGAAAAGACAGTAATACAAACACCACCACTATCAAAATTAAAGGTAATCAGTTTTTACGAGTGGCACCCTTACTAGTACAGAATCTGGCCAAGAGTAGACAATCTGAGTTCATTTATACTGCTACTAAGAGTGTGAATTGAGATAAACTTTCAAGAAGGAATTTTGAAATAATATTCAATAATCTCATGTCATTCAGTAATTCCCTATCTAAAAAATATATCCTCATTTGGGAAAAACTCAATGAGTTATTGAATAAGTATGCTAAGTATTATTTATAATTTGGAAAAACAAAAATAATATACAGTAGTAGGAAGCTGTTAATGATATATACACCCATCTATTAGAATTTTGCAATCACAAAAATCGAGTTGGAAGAAAGAGAATAGAAAAACCAAATACTGTGAGCTGTGTCTTGGGGCACACCCTGATATAACCAGAGCTGACATTCCCTTTCTTTTACATTATGCTTTTCTCTCTGCCTCATTTTGGCTACCCACAACCCTTCATATACACCTTTTCTGCTTTTCTATTCATTTATTTACCTAATAACAGCCCCTTATTTCCCTTTTCATTGGTAGTTGCATTTGAAAGGAACCCCTCCTAGACTTTGAAAACAAGGACAAGATTGTGTGTATGTGTATGCAGGTGTAGCTGGACTCAAGGGGTTTGCCACCTGAGATGCACTAAATTGAACACAACTGAAGAAGTGCTGGAAGCAAAGAACTTGATATTATTTGTCGCAAGTAAGGAGACAGGAAGAGAGATCTCAAAGCACTGTCTCCCTGTGGGGCTAGTATAGGAAGTGTTTTATCCATATATTAGATGGCAGGGGCAGGGATCTTACATATTCAATCAGGAACTTAGTACATATTCTATTGCTTAGGCTCTTTGGTTCAACTGCCCATACCTGGCATGTCAACATGCTAATGAATAAATTGTATGTTTAAAACACGATGGAAAACTCTGCCCATGAGAGGAGATCTTAGTATTATAATGAGTTAAAGGTAACTTCAGGACACCTTGGGGGCTCCTGCACAGGTCCTCATCTCCAAACCAGCTCAGAGTGGCCCATGCAAGGGGCTACCAGAGGAAACACCTAGCCTGGCATTTCCTTGTCAGGAACTGCCAGTTCTGCAAAACAAAGCTTTTGTCCCTTCCCCCTCTCCTCCCTTTTGCTGATAGCTTTCAGCCGTCTGATCTGAGTAACTCCCTGTTGTGTCTTGGCTAACCCAGACACTGCATAAAAAGACACTCTCTCTCTCTCTCTCTCTCTCTCTCTTTTTTTTTTTAACATACAACCAACAGGCAACAGTGACAGATCCTGGGGAGGATACAGAAGGACCAGAAAACTAGAGTAAAGGGAGATTTCCTTTCACTGATCATTTTTTGGCAATAATTATAAATACCTTGAATATGTACTGCCCAGTCAGTATACAAATAAATACATATTGTAAATGGGATATGGAAAGAATGTAGAAATGGAGATGGAAATAATTAATGTTCTTAACAATCCTGCAGAAATTTTAAAAAGGAAGAGACCTCAACTAACTTGCATGAGGTCACAGAGCTGCTGAGTAAAGCTAAGGTTCAGATTTTATTCTACCCCCAATTCCTTAGTCTGCTTTTTCTGAGTCTTTATGCCAATCTTCTCATCTCCCCTATCCCAGTCATTCCAGTTCTGTGCCGGCCCTCTGTTCTGTGCCATCTCAAAACAGTTCCATGATTCCATGGTTATTCTTTTGAACTTAGTCTTAATGATCTGTACCTTCCCTAAAGATACAACTCTATATCCATCATTTATACAAATATAAGAGAAATTTTCTAAAAAGAATCTCATAAATCAAAAGTATTTTCAGAGCAGTTCACATATCATTGCTTCCCAAAGAAATATTTACTACTTACATTTTTCTTTTAAACCCAAAACCAACTCCGCTTTCCTTTACACAGTACCATTAGGCTGTGGATTTACAAACCTAAACTGTATAATCCTTCCACCCTTTGCTGGAAGATGTGTCAATCAGAGTCCCAGCAGAAAACAGATGATTCCCCTGAAACAAAGTAATTGAAAAACATAACAAGGACGCTGTTTGCATGGATATAGGCAAAAGAGCAGTTGAGAGAAACAACAAAAAGATGGCAGAGGCTAGAGGCTAGTAGCAGGAACATTACCACCCCTTGGAATGAAGAAACAAAGGAGTAAATAGGCATTGAGTGACTATAGCCCCCTAGAAGAAAGGGAAATAAATATCATAATATCATGCTCCTCTTGCCCTCTGATTCCCTCTGCTGATGCTGCCATTGGCTTAACCCAACCAGAAACCAGAGAGCTATGGAGCACCTTGACAAGATCCAATAGGGAATGCCTCCCAGAACTTGGAGGAAGGCACACAGGAGCAGAAAGTTAATCTAGGGAGGTACAGAGAGAATACCTCACACAGTCTCTGTCATCTACAGTACCATAACTTTCAGTGGACATTTCTTTTGCTGACCAGCTGCTGTGTGGTGCTGACCTAATTACTAGTTTGTAACACAAAGTCTTCTCTATGGTTCTGAAATATTCTCCAGATTTTTAGCTGACCACCATGAACTTTTCAGACTTCTCCACCCAACTGTTAAAAGCACAATTTGAAAACAAGGAAATGGTTATGTGTGAAAATTCCCCAAATCTGTACTTTATAACTTTGACATTTTCTATAAGGTCTTCTAGCCAATATGGCCAAATCCTTTCTAGTCCAAGTTCCTGAAGCTCCACACTACTATATGAGGTGTTACCATGCTTGCTGCTCTCTGGGTCCTAGCATACTCCCCCCCATATACTCTGCAAAATTCTTGAAGAATTTGGTCATTTAGCCAAGACTGTCTCAACAAAGTTTTATACCTCCTACCTTCTTTGCAAAAATGTGGTATTTAAAATTAGCCCTTGAAAAGTTGCATGAAATTTCTCTAGATAGAACCAGATCTTAACATCCTAGATCAGTTCACATTTGAAATGAAATCTTCCAGGGCTGATGGAGAAAGAAAGTGAGCCATCGTGGAAGGCCACTAGTATTAGAAATCAAGAGCCTACATCCTAGTCACAGTTCTGCTGCTGAGTAACTGAGTGACCTTGGAGAAGGTACATAAACCTGGACCTATTCTCAGAAATATAAGTGAACTGAATTAAATGATTCTAAAGAGTCCCTCAATATGAGTACTGTAGAGCTTTAAGGATAAATAAAATGGGGAGGATAAACTTCTTTGAGAAAGATTTAAAATTTCTTCTAGGTAACCATTGGAGCCTGAATCATACAATGAAAGAAAATAAGGCCCTTTCCTAGGTATTGTCCCTTTCTCAAGAGAATAGCTTTTTGCTCAATGATTTCTTCAGAGCAACTTTGACGTCCTTATTCCTTAAGCTGTAGATTAGCGGGTTGAGCATGGGCACAACGGTGGTATAGAACAAGGAGGACACTTTCCCCTGATTCATAGGTAAAAGAGAAGATGGTTTGAGGTACATAAATGCCCCTGACCCAAAGAAAAGAGAAACAGCAATTATGTGAGAGCTGCACGTACTGAAGGCTTTGGACCTGCCCTTAGTGGAATGAATATGGAGAATGCTGGTAAGGATGAGAGCATAAGAAATGAAGATGGTAACTGTGGGCACACCAATATCAATGCCCACAACAACAAAAACTACCAGCTCATTTACATAGGTGCTGGTGCAAGAGCGCTCAAGAAGGGGAAGGATGTCACACATGTAGTGGTCCACCAGATTGTTGGCACAGAAGGTCAGTCTCATCATGCATGTCGTGTGGGCCATGGCCCCAGCAAACCCCATCACATAGACACCCAACAAGAGAAGTAAGCAGACCTGAGGAGACATGGTGGCTGTGTACACCAGTGGGTTACAGATGGCAACGTAGCGGTCATAAGCCATTGCTGACAGGATGAAGGACTCAGAGACAACAAAGAAAAGAAAAAAGAAGAGCTGAGTCATACACCCTGCGTAGGTGATGATGTTCTTCTTTGAGACAAAACTCATCAGCATCTTGGGAGTGATAACAGTGGAATAGCAAAAATCTATGAAGGACAAGTTGAAGAGGAAAAAGTACATGGGGGTGTGCAGGTGAGAATTGAGCCCAATCAGGGTTATCAGACCCAGGTTCCCCACCACCGTGACTACGTAGAAACCTAGAAAAAGGAAGAAGAGGAGCATTCTGAGTCCTGGCTGGTCAGTTAAGCCTGCGAGGATAAACTCTGTCACAGAGGAGTTCTCAGCTGCCATTCTCATTAAAGGCATTCTGTGGGAACAAGAGAAAAAAAGTCACTTAGTGGTGGAGAGAAAGAGAGTGACAGAGACAGACAGAGACCCCTTCTTTCCCCCTGGTCACCCTCCATTCTTGAGAACTGGATCAACACAGAGAGCTCTTGGCCTTGCAGAAAGGCCTTTCAGGATGCCTGTGGGTCTGTTCTCACGGCCCCGTAAGGACTCTGCCATTTGAGTGCCCTCTGGATGATGGATCTTTCTCCCTGGTGAGGACAGATGCTGCTGGGAAGAAGGGTCTCAGGGATGAGCTGATGAGTCTCCTGGGTCTTTGGCCAATTTATTGTGTCCTTCTAACTCCAGCTTCTGCTCAGGATTATAAAACCTGGGGCCAATATCTGAGGAGAGTCCTCTTAGAGGTTGGAGCCAGCTCAACTGTGCCTGGAATTTCCACCCCATGGGCACCCTGGACAGAGCAGAAAAAGGAGGGGGTCTTTCCCAAAGCCTTTACTACCTGAGGTTGGGGAGTTCAGAAAAGTTCACTGCAGATTCAGTCACTCACGCTCCTTCAGCCCAGAGCCTCAATTGTACCTTTCAGTCCAATTCTTATCCTCGATTGTTCAGACAGATAAATGAACCCAAGCTCCTGCCCTGTTTGAAGGATCAGAATTTGGATGGCCTTAGAATTTGTTCTGAGGTAAGGAAGGTGATATTTCATGGAGGCTTTGCCCCAAGGCTGTTCTCCAGTTTGTAGAAGGGAGATAGGATCCTTACCTATAATCAGTGCTAGCTGGTGACAGGAGACTGAGCAGTATTTTTCTGGGTTTAGGGATCTGGGGACCTGATTAGAAGCAGAAAGTCAAAGGATCCCCTGGGATCACAGCCCTAGAAACTAACTTAAAAAATGAATATTTGCTTGTACCCTTGATGATATTTGAATGGGCTTTTAGAAAAATCATTATTTATCCAGTTTATATCTACTCAGTAAAATGCAAAGCATTGTGCAAAAATAATCACTTCCCGTTTATTGAGAACTTACTGTATACACCAAACATTCCTCCTATCCTAGCATTTCTGTACTGACCCCAGCAGACCAGGATTCAAAACTATTTCACAAACAATACTTCCTTTTAATTCTTCCCCAAATCCTATGAACTGGGTTTTATCACCCCCGTTTTAGAGATGCAGTAATTCACCAGATGTTAAATTAAAATGGCCATATGAAATCTAGGTCCAACTTACTCCAAATCTGGTGTTCTTAGTAATTAATTGTGTTTAACGTCTACCTGTGTGAGATAATTAAGTATGTAAGCAGGGTTCTTGCCTTCAAGGGTCTGACAATCTCTTGGAAAAGATAGAATGCACTGAACTGAATATGCTGGAAACAATATAATAAGATCCAGAAAAAGTAAAAATAAAGTGCTATTCAAGTTCATAGGCAGGTATTCCATATACCACTTAAATTTCAGTTTATCACAGAAATTCCATAATATCTAAGTCCAAGGAAAAACAGACTTTCCTTGTAATCTCTTGGAATTGGAGCTTAGCAGTAAAGAAAAATCCCCATTAGTTAAGAACAGTTTTTTTCCAAAATTGCTAAATTGTTGGAATTCTAGATGGCTCCTGCCCTCCACCCTGTCAGCTCTCTTTCAGGAGGCTCGCAGTGAGCTCATACTGACTCTGATGACCTCATAGCTTGACCCCTCTTCTTCCTGCCAGACCCACCACATTTATGCCCCGATTTTGCTTGCTTTGCTCTTTTTCTAACTCTCCCTCATGACAGAAGTTATCACTCTGTGCCTCAGTATCTCAGAGTCTTGCTTGAGCCTAGTGACAGCTAATTTACACTTTTGGGGCCTCAGATTTGAAGCAATATTAAAAACCATCTAGTCCTAAGAGTTGAGTTATATGAGCCCATGCTGCTCCAATCCAAAGATAATAAATCCAAATCTCCAGAAGTAGGACTTTATGATCTGTTCTTACCTCTAAATCTGTCCCTGGTGATTGGGATATTTAGCTGGGTTTGGGATTCACTAATCCAACCCTCTCACCCTACATCTCCCAGACAGGCAAATTGAGGCCCAGCTAGTCACGCAGCTGGTTGGTGATAGAGTCTGGAATAAAACATTAATCTCCAACTTCTCCAGTTGGAGGGGTTTTCCAGTTTTTCTAGAAGAAGCCCACCTGCTCTTTGATTTAGCTGTGTACAGTGCAGAGCACAAGTAAAGGACATAATTGGACAGCAACCTAGAACAGTACCCCAGGGTTATATTATGGAGAGACTTAAATGCCATGTCAAGAAATGTGTCTGCAGTTTGAATCCATGCAACATTTCAAACAGAGCAGAGGCATGACAGGGGAGTGACATCATCAGATGTGCTGAGGAAGACCAGTTAGTCTAACAGGCTGTCAGGCATCCGTAGCTTGATACAGCAGTCCCTCCAGGCAATGTTCTATCTTGTAATTCAGACAGGTTGCTTTAACTCCAACCACAACAATAAGATAAGGGACAAAGTATGGACCTTCAAGAAAGAGTTAAATGGAACAGAAGGCCTTTCTAAACTTTGTGGCATAGGAAAAATCACATGATGTGGCCCCTGCTTTATAGCTGTGGTGTCAACTACCCTCTACTCTGAGCAGTTGTGCAAGGCCCTGTCCCATCACCAGGCTGTCTGTGTTGGACATTGTCTCTGCCTCATTTCAGCCCATCTTTTTCGCTTCTGCTCTTGCTGTGGCAGCTGGCTGCAACCAGTGGTAGTCAAGAAGCACACCAGACGCACCACTTCAGACTGCTCTGTTCCCTAGGATGTCTCTGTCACCACACGGACTGGACTGTCGGCTGGGATCCCCCTAGCCACTCTGATGCAAGGGCAAGCCCCCAAGTGTGAAGGACTTAACACCCTTGGGGAGTCACTGGATAAATGCTCCACTCTTCTGAACCTCCAGTGTTCCATTCCTCATTGATTCTCAGTGCGGCCTCAGAGAGATGAGTTGTGGATTTCCCATTGGTAAATACCTCCATAGCCTGCCTTGGATTGGCTTCCCATCACTCCCTGCTTCACTCTTCTTTTTCCCTGAGATCACTTCCAAAAATAAGCTACCTCCATACAAGTCCTTGTCTTCAGCACTGCTCTTCCCAGCTGAGGTGCTTCTAAAACAGTATTTGGAGCAAATCTGACCAAAATGTTCCTTACTCCACCTGGGAGGAAGCAGCCTCACCCAAACCTGTTTGATTCCAGGACAGGCAACTAAATACGAATCACTAAATTTATCAAGTACCAAAAATTTCACATTTCAGAGAATTTTTATATCTTGAGTATGCCCTAGCAAAATGCTGAAGTACTAGAAGGAACAGGATCTCAAATCATTATCATCTCACACCCTAATGGACATTAGCCAGAAAGTCCTAGTATCTTGACTTAGATCCACTGCAGCTGTCCTCACAACATCTTGCTGTCTTTGTGGCCATCCATATACCTCCCTGAGCTGAGACAGGTAAGAACTGTTTATTCATGTTTGTATCTTTAGAACCAAATGTCAGACCTGGCTTGCAGCAGTTCTGTAAACATTCGTTAATCCAGATTCTCAACCTTCCACATCTGTGAAATGGGGATAATGATAATAATCCATAAGATTGTTGTGAGGGCTAAATTAAGTCATAAAAGAGCCTAGCAAAGAGGCTGATACATGGAAGAAACTTGATAAACGTTTATAGAAAACCTACATAAAATATATATAATTTAGGGAGGGAATGAGAGAGAGAGAGAGAGAGAGAGAGAGAGAGAGAGAGAGAGAGAGAGAAAGCTTGCTAAGAGCTAGAGGAGCCTGAAAGGGGCACAAGAGAGGCTAATTCAGGGAGGAAGAGGAGAGCTAGCTGATAGAAATAAGAGAAATTCTGAAGTAATGGTCTCTTCTGCAAAACTTTATCTAAGGCCCAACTCTCCAATGTAACTTAATCACAGGCAGGATCAGAATCCTTGAGTATTCCACCTGTCCCACCATGGATGCCCTATTTTTCCTAGAACCATAACTCTGCCACACCACAGAAGCCAAATTTTGAGGTCAGGTGAGGTTTATTCACAGCCTTTGATCTTCCCTTTCTGTGCCCATTTCTCATCTTGGTAAAAATTCCCCTTCCCTAATGCTTGCTCAACCTTCCACTGTCAAAAGCATTCCTCAGGAAAGATCTCACAAACTCATCGACACAGTCTACTAAGAACTTGTTGGGATCATCCACATTCTACACCCTCTTCCAGGCATATTCTTTTAATGAAGACAAAATCTATAACCAAAAGAAAAGATCTCTGATTATGAAATTTGAAACAGCACTCAATTGATGAGAGGTGCATTTTGGTGTAGAGCCACCTCATACTGGGTTTATGATCAGAATTGCTTTGGCAGTCTCTGTACTCCACTTGGCAAGCTAATTACAACCCGTATATCAGTCCTGTGTATGTGTGTATGTCTTTTGGTGTGAACATTGGGTTACATTTGTGCATTGCCTCTCCTCACACGAGGGATATGTATTTAAATCACTTAAGACCTTAAGCACAAATCTTACACCTAGAAATTTGCCACTGCTGTGGTGATTACAATAAATCCCAATCCCTGCTCTCATTCCTACTTGAATCACCTCACAATTAAAGAAAATGAATCATCATCACAGACCTGAAATAAGACCCACAGGAAAAGGGTTCTATGGGGGCACAGACAGCAAAGAAGACGATGTTTCATTAAAAACTGACTTTTCTCTAGGAGCCTTAGAGGATTCTTGTTTGGATGATAGAACAACCAAGAAAAGTTCCTTTGGATTTATATCACCTCAGAGCCTGTTGCCATGGGAACTACATTTCAAAATCTTCTCAACTGGGGCTTCACTAAAGTCATGTTCCTTGAAGAGCAGATGAAGCCCAAGCAGGAAGCAGTGTAGGAAGAACTATTCTTAACTGTATTCTTTTGTTGCAAAGTTGCCCTCTTTCCAAAATTTGCATCTCTATATAGTGCTTCTTTATTTATTTATTTCTATTTTTTCCCATTATAGTCTATTTGTATCATTCCATGTGTGGTACCTGTAAGTGCAATACAATGTCTCTCATGCACATGCATTAACCCTCAGACTTCTCGTGGCACGAAGCTGGTCCCACGTGCATTGACCATCACCACACACCAGAGGAGGGCAAGCCCAAGTGACACGTTCATAAGAAGAGATACAGAACCTCACTGAAAGGAAATGATCGCAGCTCAAAGATCTTTGAAATAGCCACAGTTAATTTCTAAGCAAATATGAAGACCTACATGGTTCTGTACATATTTAATCTCAATTTACTTTCATTAAGCATTTTCACCTCCTTGACAGACAAATCTCTATAAAAATAATATAAATATTTAACATAGAATCCTAGACCTTGGAGGTCTATATGGGGGTAATTAACACATAATGAACACTATGTAGCAAACTAGTAGTTTTACATATACTATGTCATTTATAGGAAATGAATAATCTTCACAAAGTACAGATTAGTCATGCTTAAAATGATCATTCAATGGATTCAGGAATATTAATGCTAGTATTGATATTTTACATTTTTAAAATGCTCACTATGTGTCAGGAACTATGCTAAGTGCTTTACACAGCCTTTACAAAAAGCCTGTGAATGGTGTTATTATCCTAGTCATTTCCTTGAATCAAAAGAATCAAACATGCTTATCTTGTAGTTAGGACAGCCTGGTCTCTTTGAGCCTCCAGGCATTTGTAGTGATGGAGGGATTAGCAGGATTTACTAGATTAGTGATCATGATGGGGAGACTGGAGATGAAAGTTCAAGTATCAAAGGTAACTAAGATTTCAATTCCAGGACACAGAAAAAGGGGAGTAAAGAGGGAAAATAAAGAGCTAGAATTTAGACCTGAATGTCAACTGCTGGAAGTACATCTAAGAGGGCTGGTCAGTAAACAGCTGTCAGTGTGAGATTTGAGCTTGGTAGAAAATCATCAACACTTGTCTTGGGAAGTCATGTGTGTAGAGGATCATTGGAACCACAAGTCAAGGGTAAAGGACAGAACCTTTCAACACAAGCGAGGAAGAAGTCATGAGTAAATATGTCAGTGAAGACAAATGTGGTGACCCCAAACAGGCTTTGTAGCCAACTGCCTGGGTGGGTTCAAATCACCTCACTCACTGGCCAAATAAGCTTATGTTTATGTTTATGTTAATAAGTACCGTTCACCTGTGAACAACATGGGTTTGAACTGCATGGGTCCACTTCTCTGCATATTTTTTCAATAAATACATCACAGGATGGGTGCCTGGGTGGCTCAGTTGGCTAAGCATCCGACTTCAGCTCAGGTCATGATCTCACAGATCCGACCCCTGTGCCAGGCTTTGTGCTAACAGCTCAAAGAGTCTGGAGCCTGCTTCAGATTCTGTCTCCCTCTCTCTCTCACTGTCCCTTCCCCACTCATACTCTTTATGATTATCTTTATGTTATCCATAAAGGCTTTGGGTAAGCAGTAGGCTATGAGCAGTGAAGTTTGGGGGAGTTGAAAGTTACACACAAAGTTTTAACTTCACGAGAGTTGGTGCCCCTAACTCTTGTGTTGTTCAGTGGTCAGCATAAATTTTGAATTAATGAAGTACTCTTATTCTTATTCTTCTCTTATTCTTCTATTTCTCTTTTTATCCAGTTCATCCATTGCTTCAGGAGTGAATTTCCCCAGCCCCAGTTGTATCACAAGCTACTGCGAAGCACAATCATATGTTGATATACTATTTAATTTACACACCCAGTATGAAACACAACGGTGAACACACATATTGTTCATTGATATTTACTAAGTTTGATAGAAATGTGCATGTTTCCATAAAAGCCCAGATGTGAAAACTGATAAATTGAGGGATATACTTATTTTTCAAACACTGAGAGAATTTGCTAGAAGTTTCCTATAAATAGTTATGTAAACCCTTTTCTAAATGGTAAATAAATAATGTAGACTATATATAACTGGTTTGAGTGTAAATATTTTTGGCATTTTAAATATACTAATGTTGACACTGAATTGACATTCATATGCCAAGTGATGTGTGTCTACTGGGTGTGTCCTCCAGGATTAAGATATTTACAGAATAGAAGCAGGCTCCCAGCATTTTGAGGACTGGCAAAGGAAAGTTACCCAGTGACAGAAAGAGCTACAAAACCTTCCCAAGTCAGGAGCTGCCCAGAGCTCAGTTTCATCATAGCCCACAGTTTGTGGCTCTTAAAATAGGAATCCATTTTTAAGTGACATTTAACTCAGCAATATACATGCTATAAAAAGCAAATTACACTAACACTAGCAGTGTAAAATATATGATTCCAAGGTATGTTATGGGCATGCCATGTTCCAATATTATGCTAGAAAGGGGCAAATACAAAGAGATAATATGGCCTTATTTAAAGGCAGTTTGATGGAGGGGAGATTATTCTAGCCATTAGTAGGAATGTCTCAATGGATTTAAAAAAACATCCTATAAATGAAGATGCACTAATGTAGGAAGCAACAGACTTTCTTTGTTGGACAGAGATGTCTCAGAAATCCTAATTGTAACATGGTGAAGATTCTATTTTTTAACATCTTTTCTGGTCAGGGAAAGCCACAAAACCTCTGTAAAAAAATTTTTTTTGCACTTTTCAAAGGTTTCTCTAGAGAACGTCTCTAAAGACTAGTTTTAATCAAGAAGCAATGTGATGTAGTTGAAGGGGCCAGGTTTAGGAGTCGAAAGATCTAGTTGTGTGTCCTTGGAAACCTAAAAATGTTTCTTAGTCTAGGATTTCTTCTTCTGTACACAGGAATATCAAAACCTGCCTTACTAAAACAACAACAACAACAACAACAAAAGCTGCCTTATTTACCTTGTGATGTTATATACAATACACCAGATGTCTTCTTCCTGCCTGTCATTAAATTTGAAGTACTTCAAATTTCCAACCTCACCTTTCTCATCCCACAATTTAAATACCATCTTAGTTATCTGTTAAGTGCCTTAAGTATTCGACTGTTAAAAGGACATACAAGATTCAAACCTTTTATACACTAATAATAGCTTTATCTCAAGTAAAGGTACAACAGTATCAGAAGGGTATGCAATGAAAGGTATCCAGATATTTCTGGCACAGGCTTCTTTGCCCCCCCCCCCCACCACCACCACTGGGTTGTACAACATGCACTATGTCTTCAGGTCTCAAACCACCAGCAACATATTTGGGAAACTTCTTAGTACCAAGAAGTTGAAAGTCTGCTACTCTTAAAATGAGCTGGACTTGTAGACATAGTAGGCCTGAGTGACCAGCCTGAAGTGTTGAAACCCCAGGCTCTGCTAAAACCATATGCAATTGTTATTATTATTGAACTATTATAATCCAATTATTATTACTAGACAATGTGTCCCAGCTGTTACATCCTGCCCCAAAGCAGTTCAGAGATCCATGGTTATAAAATACCATTTATCATTAGTAAATACATTCCATAGGATTGGCTAATGTCAGTACCTTGCCCCAGGCAACTCTGGAGATAAACAGGCAGTCCCTCCATACATACCTTCTATACAATTGATGGCTGTCAAATGTATTTGTCTAGTTTATACTTATGTCCTATTTATCTTCTCCCTAAAATGTTCTTCTCCTCTCTTCTTTAACGAAGGCAAAAATAATAAATAACAACCAAAATTAACACAATCTTCTTATTCTTGTATGACCTCTCAATCCAGCCCCAAACCATAAATTGATTACATAAGCTGAAACTTAACTTCTCAGCAGTGATTTGTGGGAAAGGAAGAATTATCCTCTACCCCTCAAGGTCTTCTGGCTGGTCGAAGAATTAAATTGACATGAGATAGCTTAACAGGAAAAAATCTAATTTTGTGTGCATGGAGGCCAATAATAAAATTGAGACCCAAAGAAATAACCAAGGCAGGGGTGCCTGGGTGGCTCAGTCGGTTAAGCATCTGGCTTCTGCTCAGGTCATGATCTCACAGTTCGTGGGTTCGAGCCTCGCGATGGGCTCTGTGCTGACAGCTCAGAGCCTGGAGCCTGCTTCAGATTCTATGTCTCCCTCTCTCTCTGACCCTCCCCAGCTCGTGCTGTCTTTCTCTGTCTCTCAAAAATAAAAAAATTAAAAAAATTAAACATTAAAAAAGAAATAACCAAGGCATGCAGGTTTTATACAATTTAGACCAAAAAAGAAACACATACACATACACACACACACACTTACACACACACAAATCTGTGAGAAATTCAGAGGACAAAGAACATTTCATGTTTTGAGGCCTCACTTATTAAAAAATTCTAAACAGAATTTAATTGGGATAGTAAAGTAGTAAAAGCAACAAGATTTGTTTATATAGGCTTCTTTGGCCCTGAATCCCCTGTCTCTGATGATGAGGATCCTCTACCTTTTGGTACAGGGAAGGTACCATTCACATGGGAGATTTATTTTTTGCTTTCAGGGGGACAGAAGAGGATTGGATTGTTCATTTTGCACTGACTGATTCTCAAATAATTTGAATTTAAAATAAGCAGTTTGGGGACATCTGGGTAGTTCAGTCGGTTGAACATCTGACTTCAGCTCAGGTCATGATCTTGCGGTTCATGGGTTTGAACCTACATCGGGCTCTGTGCTGACAGCTCAGAGCCTGGAGCCTGCTTCGGATTCTGTGTCTCATTCTCTCTCTTCCCCTCCCCCACTTGTGCTCTGCCTCTCTCTGTCTCTCAAAAATAAGTAAATGTAAAGAAATGTTTTAGTAAAATAATAAAATAAAATAAGCAGTTTGCAAAGTGGCATATTTTGGGGCGGACTGTCCTAAACCCTGTCAGATTAAAAAATCCTGTCACTCATTAGTTAGTTACCATATACAAAATGCAACTAGCTATTCAGCATGGACAATCAAAGAATTATATCTTTTTCTTTTGGATCTTCTAATTCCAATATAATATATGCCCACATCCATATACATAGCTTTGTTTTATAAAGTGCATAAATGCAAACATGTGATTTTTTTGTGCATGTGATCTAAGACCTAAAATTAAGCCCAACATTATGTGTTATGTCAACATCTGGGAGAAACCAGAAGAGCTTCAAATGGCCTAACTATGCGTTCTCCTCCCCATGCTGGTCCCACTGATGAGGTCTCCTACCCAAACAACCCTCCCTCTCAAGGGGACCAAGCATAGTCCCCTCTTATCCCTGAGGACCCTGGAGTTTCAGTGCCCTGCCAGCCTCAGAAACTTCACAGAAGCCAGCTACCTTCTCACGTTGGAACTAGCGGGTACTTAGTGCTCTCAGTGCTAGAAAGCCTGCCTCCCACAGCCCCTGGCTGTCCGTGCTTGTGGACCTGCATCAGGTGCTGTGTCCTGAACTTCTGGGTTGTAAGCATATGTGACTACTAACTTTCTGGTCACCTGTCTGTCCATTGCAGAGTGTTGTGTGCTCAGCCATCCCCACAATCAGGGTGGGGATGCTTCCCTCAACACAGTGAAGAGAACATCATTAAACTAGAGCAGCCTTTTTTAAAATTTCTGAGGACAGCCTGGCCACAATGCAGATATTATAGATGTGATATCCAAGACAAGAAAAAAATGTTACATTATCCACTTACTCCATTAAAGCTGAGAACTTCAGATTCTAACTAAAATGGGGCACAAGGCTCAACAAGCAATGCTTTCACCCAATTTATGCTCCCTGCTTCAGTTATTAATAACTTTCTCCCAAATTGACAGAGGCTCCTGCCATATTGGGCCAAAAAGCTTTAAGCTCAGGGGAAAATTAAAGGTAAATCCAAATGCTGGGATGACAACTCACACTTGAATGGCATATTAAAATTTGAAAAATATTTTTATATACGTTATCCTATATCCTCCTTAAAACAACCCTGAATTTGTTTGATTCTTCATTTTATAGATTAAAAAAAATTGACTTGGGGCACCTGGGTGGCTCAGTTGGTTAACTGTCCAACTTTAGCTCAGGTCAGGATCTCACAGTTTGTGGGTTCAAGCCCCATGTCGGGCCTGGAGCCTGCTTCATGGATTCTGTCTCCCTCTCTCCCTGCTCCTCCCCCACTTATACTCTGTCTCTGTCTCTGTCTCTCTCTCTGTCTCAAAAATAAATAAAACATTAAAAATTTTTTTAAAAATTGACTTCTCACTTGGTAAAAGTTAAAATGGTTTCAACAGCTAGTCACCTCATTCCAAATGCCCCTCTATCAACCACACCACAAATTACCTGGATTTGGGACCATGCAGCCTTATTCTTTCATACCCTGGCATACATTGGGGAATTGCCCAGGTGAAGAGGGATATTTTATTTCTGAAGTCAATTCACAAGCTCAACTAATGAAACAGGCTGGTGTTCACCTCTTAGAATATTTGAAAAAGTTGTACGTTGTAGCCCCAAAGTTCTCAATGTTGGCTGCATAGTAGAATCACCTGAAGCTTCTTATAAATTCTGATTCTCAGGTCAGAGTACAGACCAACTGAGTCAAACGTTTTGAAATGGTGCCCCAGCACCAGTATTTTCTAAAGTTCCTCAGATGATTTCAACATTTATTTATTTTTGAGAGACAGAGAGAGACAGATCATGAGCGGGGGGGGGGGGGGGGGGGGGGGGGGGGGACAGAGAGAGAGGGACACACAGAATCAGAAGCCGGCTCCAGGCTCCGAGCTGCCAGCACAGAGCCTGACGCAGGACTCAAACCCACAAACTGTGATTTCAAAATGCAGCCAAGGTTGAGATCACTGCTATAGGCAGTAAAAGCTCCAGATGTTGTGCCCCTTTTCCTCTTACTTTCTTGATTTCTGAAATCAAGAAGACCCTGGTTGGCTTGATGGGGAGGAGGAGTTCCCATAATAAGTTGTCTCATTTCTGCTCAATATCTTCTATCTAGGTTGTCCCTTCCAAAAATTATTTTAATAACATTAAAAAATATATATATCCCAAACATGGAGGAATATAAACAGGTGATTGATTAGATGTTTGTTATTGAGCTTAAGCATTTTCCAACATACCTGCTTAACCCTAATCTGACACTATAAGAGAAGATCTCACTGTACTTGACTAACAATTCACAACTGATGAAGGGGCAGGCCTTTTATAGCCTTATAACTTTAGCCTTATAATGGGCAAGTTTTGCATAAATTGATATCATTTCAATTTGTATAGTTCAGTAAAAGAGTTAACCCTAAAGAGAATATGGGTTTTATTGCCCTGTATAATATTTATTAGTCATACATCTAACATGGCAATCTTACTTTAGCACCTTTTTCTACATGTATGTATTTGATTTTATATACACCTAAATAAAATTGTGTGTGTGTGTGTGTGCGCTTCATCTATACTTCACATGCTCATAGAATCAGCTTCTTCGTCTTCCTACTGGTTGCCTCATTAATAAACAAATATAATTTTGATCTGTGCTAGGAACACATAAATATTTAAGACTCAAGCTTTTTCAAATTATAGCAATGATCTGAATGACTAATTTCTTAGATGCTTAACGTAAGCCAGACATTGTACTGTTTGTATGCTTGATCTCATTTAATTCTTAATGAAATTGATTCTTATTTTGTCACTTATTATTTGTTAATATACTAATTTTAGTATAAAATTATACTAATTTAACTAATTTTAATTTGAAAAGTATGCTAATTTCACAAATGAATTTTATAGAAGTTGCTAACTTTTTAGAATTCACAGAAGTGGCCTGGGACACCTGGGTGGCTCAGTCGGTTAAGTGTCCAACTTCAGGTCATGATCTCACAGTTTGTGGGTTTGAGCCCTGTGTCGGGTTCTGTGCTGACAGATCGGAGCCTATAGCCTGCTTTGGATTCTGTGTCTCCCTCTCTCTGCCCCGCCCCCTCTCATGTTCCTTCTCTCAAAAATTAATAAACGTTAAAAAACATTTTTAGGAATTCACAAAAGTGAGGGGCGTCTGAGTGGCTCAGCCAATTAAGTGTCTCAGCTCAGGTTGTGATTTCACTGTTTGTGAGTTCAAGCCCCACATTGGGCTCTGTGCTGACAGCTCAGAGCCAGGAGCCTGCTTCACATTCTGTGTCTCCCTCTTTCTCAGCCCCTCTCTCACTTGTGCTCTGTCTTTCCCTCTCTAACATAAATAAAACATTAAAAAAAAAGAATTCACAGAAGTAAGAACCCAAGAAGCAAATCCAAATTGTCTTACTCTAGTAGCAAAATTCTTAGCCATTGATAATCCATTTTCTTTGAGTTTGTGGTAACTCTGTACATTGGCCTAATGGTTTTGCCATAAACAAACACTTCAAATTTTAATGCCTCCTAAAAAAAATAACTTTCTCAGACCCACCCTCCTTGCACTACCTGGCCCCACTGCCTCCCTTTGGAGAGAGCTGCCATATGGCCAAGGAAGGGATACAGTCCTGAGCAAATAATCAGAGTCTTCCTGTCCCAGGGAATGTATTCCTAATATCCTGCCTCCTCATCATCCAGCCTCAGGAAGTTCAAACCCACATTTAAAGCAAGAGCTGACACTGGTACCTCAGTGTATGGTTTGAAACCTGCTTTATACCCTATCTTAATAAATCCTTAAAATTCTGAGAGAATGTACTACTTTCCTATATTTATAAAAAAGAAAACTGGAGCACAAATACCTTTAAAACTCCAGAGGGGATCATTTGTTTACAAATTTCAACATTGATGATATTTCTAATTTATTCTTTTCTGCCAAGCATCCCCTAACTTTTCCAGAACTTTAGGTCTAAAAGGAAACTCTAACAATGAGATTGAAACATTATAGAAAAAGACCAGAGTCAGGGAGATAAAACATGTACCAAATGCAGAACAGTTTTTGGGAAATAAATCAGGGCTCAGAGCCAAACATCCCTGGGACAAAGCATACTATAAGTGGAAGCAGTCCTGTCTGAGTTTTAGATCTCTATTCCTACCCCAAACAACAAAATGCAGGCCTTCAATATGCTTTTTAAAACGTCAAACCAAATTCCACACCAATTAAATGGCTGGCCTGGTCCCACAGCACTCCCTCTCCTCCCACACCTCATTAATGAGAGGGCAGCATAAAACCACAGGGCTCCCCCTACTACTGGGAGACAGCTCACTGGCACCAGTCCGGGTAAAGTCCCAATCTCTGCATTCTCTACCAACAAGGACATATTTAAGGTCAAGTCTCCCTATAATTACCAGTGTCCTGGCCCCTTGCTCAGCATGTTATTCACAGAATCATCTCTTGCTCTTAGCACAGATGCTCCCAGAAATGAAACTGCAAACACTCTCTGCTCAGAGCCATTGTGTTCTCATTCTGCTTATCCTGCGATTCCATCCTGACAGCTGTGTGTGCTCACACTCAGCAATATCATATCACTTGCACACACAACTGCAGAGCACATGCTCACAGGTCCCCCACTGCCTCCACAGGGGCCCTACCTCAAGAGATTGCTCCCTGCCCAGTGCATTCCTGGAATCTGATGATCAAGTTCATAGCTGTGGGCTTTCCGCTGTTGCTGATGTCCCTACATTTTCCCCAGAGTTCCAAGCCAGTGCATTATTGTCATGGACTACATTTGAATTGCCCATAGTTTGAAAAGCACTTGTCTGAAGAATGCATTTTGAGACCAAAAAAAGCATGGGGGGGGGGGGAGTTCAGCCTAAACTATTACCATTTCCATAATTTTTCAATCAAAAATCTAGAAACAATCCATTTTATCTTCAGGTAATTTTTATTACCTTGAAAAATAAAGTTTCAAATCATGAATATCTCATTAATGGGGGCACAATTTTTTTCAGAGATTAGAACCTCGAAAGTTCTTAGGCAAGAGAATTATTACATCCGAACTGTTTCCCTCCCCAACTTCAAAGCTTTGATTAGACATTGTTAGTGCCTAACGTTGCCTGGTACATAATATGTGCTGGGTAAGTGTAGCCTCTATTTCTTCTCTACTTTTCTTTCCATCTCATTGAGAACCTCATCCAAACCATGTGCTGTTTTGGGCTCTTGATTTATTCAACCACTTCATAATCCCTATTAAAGAGAATGTGGAGGGGGCGCCTGGGTGGCTCAGTCAGTTAAGTGTCTGATTTTGGCTCAGGTCATGATCTCACAGTTTGTGGGTTCAAGCCCCACACTGGGGCTGACAGCTAGCTCAGAGCCTGGAGCCTGCTTTGGATTCTGTGTCTTCCTCTCTCTTTGGCCCTCCCCTGCTCATGCTGTCTGTCTGTCTGCTCTCTCTCTCTCAAAAATAAATGAAACATTTAAATAAATAAATACATACATAAATACATAAATAAAAAATAAAGAGAATGTGGAGGGGTACCTGGGTGGCTCAGTAGATTGAGCCTCTGACTCTTATTTCAGCTCAGGTCATGATCCTATGGTCATGAGATCGAGCCTCATATCTCTTTTTTAGAGAGAGACAGACAGAGAATGTGGAACCCCTAGGATGTGGCAGGCCTGACCCCCTCTTTTTTGTGATGCTATTTGCTTATTAAATTATCCATTGAGAGATACTCAACCTCATATTGCCTGTGTCTTCTCCATTAAGTGGGGAAAAGCATCAATTTCTCTAATGTCTTTTTCTGGGAAATGATGATGGGAAAACCAATGCCAAATGCTTTCCCACTGCATTCACTTCTTTCCTCCAACACCATTTCCAGCTTGTACCACTCCCCTACATGTAGACCCAACTTGAGACAATAAATCCTCTAAAATGTGCCACCTACCTAAGGAAGTAGACGTCAGCATCAAACTGTATGAGTATTGGCACCAACATGCACGTTAGCAGACACAGGCCACTGCTGGCCTGTCTGCATCCAATATCTGTTTGGACAGAACTCCCAGACCAGAAACCTGAGTCGGTGCATTAGCTGGAAAGAGTGCAGTTCCTTCTCCTACCATGACACAGCAGGACCCAACAACAACAGCAACAGAAATAAAAAGGTTGGGCACATTGCCTGTAAAACCAAAAATTTGGAAGGAGGCAAAGAAGTAGCACCCCCAAGAATTGCTGATAGACTGTGTTCCAGCTCATTCTCCATTCCAGCAGAAGGCTGCCTTGAGAGCTCATTCCTGTTCCAGGGCTTCCTATCAGTGTCTTTCCCCTTAACTTCAGTAACCAGCAGAGTGCCTTTGTGGTCAACCATTTAGGAATCCCCCAGCTCACCACAAGCATGATGAGACTGGCCAATACAAGACAAATTCTGTTTTTCTGCATTAGATCCCTGCCAGTCTATCTGTCTGGCTCTAAATATCTTCCACCACAGAAGGCAACTGCAGCCTAACATTCTCTGATTCCTTTTATTCATGTCATAACCTTTCTTCAAATGCTCAGTAATCCTTGACTATTCTCTTGAAACTGAGTACCCTAAGTTGATAGGACACCCAACAGGCTTGGGCCACATTTGGAAACTGGAACATCTCACTCTTTGGTGGTTCATGTAGGAACCCCCAACTTCAGTATCTGCAGGTATTTCCTCATAGGCTGGGCAGTTTCACCAGAAAGGAGACCCTGGTCTCCTAATTTAAGAGGTGGAGGGAAAGTGGCCTTAATAATGATGCTGTCAACATTCAGAGAGTTTGGTGGTTAACTCCAGAATTTTACCTAATCCCTGTCTTTTCAGTTTGGTCCCTTGCCTGGTGTCTAGAATCCAGGGGCCCTGTGGTTCAAACTCTTCACACAATAAGCCTTAGACTTCAACAAGGCTAGAGGAGGGCAGGAAAATTGTGAAATTGTATCTGTGAGAGGAAGGAGAAAATAAGGAAAACAACATATTAAATAATGTCTCAACAATTTTTATGGCATATTAGCTATATGTAAGTTACTTAAAGTCTCTAAGCCTCAGTTACCTCATCTGTTAAATGGGGTAGCAGAACCCACCTTTCACTGTTAAGTCAGGAAACAGATTCCTTTTTGGGTCATTATGCATCGTATCAATTTTCAGAAGGAAATTTCAATAAATTGTAAGTAGAACATGAAACCTTATATTTCCTTTAGAAAGAAAGAAAGCCAGGGGAAAAGAAGTTTCCAGCATTATGCAAAGTGCTTTCCAGAAATCGTGTCCATTATTCTTAATGGCAGTTGAATGATGATGTTATTATTTCTTTTTACAGAGAGCTAAGCTGGGTTTAACAAAGTAAAATAATTATCTCAAATTCACATGGTTAGGAAAAGAGAAGAGGTGCAAACTCATGTCGACCTTATCTCAAAAATACCAGTGCACCATGCTGCATATAACCAAACTTTTCCATTGAAACTCCACTTTGTGGTTACAAGTTGGCTGGGCTCCAGACAAGAATTAATTCTCTTATTCTCAGAGAAATTAAAACCATACAGCAATATCATTCAGTGGAAAGTATATGGGATTTATGGCCAGTCGGAGCTAGTTCAAACTCAAACTCCTTCGTGTGCTGTGAGAGCATGAACTCCGCTAGGTAAGAGGCTTTCTTTTGCAAGTTAAAGACATTGGCAGTGTCAGTCTCTGGAGGGAGAGGTAGACCCTCAAACAAACGTTGACACTGAGAAAGGTAGCCCTCTGTAAACTGAGGAGGGAGAAGTCAGTCTCCCGCCGTATCTGGACATTGAGATGTAGACATCCAAGTGAGACCCTAAATGCTGAAGATGAGAGAGGGTTTCTTCCACAGGTACAAGGATGAGAGTAACCCCTAGGGAGCACATATTAAGAGGAGTAATGACACCCGTGAGACACATTCCCCAGTGTTCTGTGTTTTGTTTTATCTAGCCTTTATTTTCTGGCCCCATAAAACTGTGCATGTGCATGCATGTGTGCATACATATGTACATTTATGTTTTTTTTTAATTAAGATTTAATATAGAAACAAGAAAGGGCACAAACCTTAAGTGTTGATGAATGTTTACATATATGTGTGTCTATCTACATATAGCGCAGGTGCTCCCCAGCAGGGCGGTCATTCTGGAAGTACTATTTGAAAGTCTGTGGCCCACCACATGCGGTCATTTCTCCCATGTTGAGAGGGAGCAGCAACTTTGTGAGGCCTGTATGCCGTTGGGCAGTACCTATGTGATGTCGGCATCAGGCAGAAGACACAGGGCAAGAGAAGAAAGAGTCCCCAGTGAAGAACCTATGTCCCATAACTACTCTCTATCCAGAGAATCTTCTGCCAGTTCCCATGTTGAGTGTTCTAAGGTCAACTTTTAGAAAAATGCTCTCCCCTTTCAGCAAGAAGACTCTCTTATTCACTGCTTTCTTCACTCCCTTATGAGATTCAGCAAATGTAAAGTAATAGCCAAGTCACTACAGTATAAAAAAAACCTTTCCTTCATTCATTTACTCTCTTATCACTCATTTATTCATTCATTTATAAAGTCTAAAATCATGTATAGAGGCAGCCATTTGGGGCCATAAGCAGTTGGAGATTTAGAAAAACTCCCTCCAGTTGAGCATGCATTAAAATACTGGCTTAAAGAAAAATGCATACATAAGTTTGGTGTTTGACTGAGCTGCCAGGAAAGTAAAGAGGTTCCTGGGTGGGAAGAAGAGTCAGGAAGGTAGGAATCATACAAAGCAGGTGAAGGGTGGAGCCTATGCATATCCTGGGGAACCTGCCAAAACCAAGTGTTCATATATGAGGGACCAGAGACAAAGCCTGGGCCTAGGCAGACTTCCTTCCCAGTGAGTGAAGTAGAAAAAAAGTGGCCCAGGCTCTTCTCAATGTTGGCTCTGGATGAGGCAATAACACCCCTCTGGGAATTCCTAACTGCAAGCCCACACTTGGATGTATTTGGGGCTGGAATCCACATTACATTCAATGCCTGAAAATCCTAAGCCAAAAGTTTCAAAGAAATGAAAGCTTTTAATAACAGGATAAGTCAGACTGAATCTCTTCAGTAAGGAAGTGAAATTTGGGCAGAAACTTGACCAAGGAGGGTAACTATCAGTCTTGTGTGAGCCTTAATGGAGTCTCCACGCTATGGGAGAAAGAATACCTACCGTTAACTCTTCCCAACAGTGCTGTCACCCAACATCAGGCACTCAGGGGCTCCTGCCCAGGTCTATGCTCCTGAAACAATTTACAGTTCATAGTGCCAATGGCAGAGATGTCACCAGCCAGCACCCTGCTCTGAAAGGTGCCAATATTAGGGAGTTCCACCAGCAGGGCTCAGTTGACTGTGGAAGAGATACCAGTAGCTCCCACCATGGTTCCAACCAGACAGTAGTGTGATGTGGCCAAGTTTCCAACTGTCCGCCTTCTCCTAATCCCACTGGGTTCCCAAACCTGGTTCTTTCCAATAAACTCTCTGAAGGTGGCCAGAGTCAGATACAGTTCTTTGCACCCAGGAACCCTCCTGGCTGTTACTGGAAGTTAGCAGGATGGGAAATCTGAGGAAGGGGGTGGGGAGGAAGAGAGCAGGCAGACTGTGGCGTAGTTTCTTATACCTCTGTCTCTGCTCTTAAACCCCTTCCGCCACCATCTTGGTAATGGGATAACAGAGCCTCCTCTTGCTTCCCACAAAGAATTGTGCTCTGTTTAGAGTCCCTTCCAGGTTCATCAGCCTAGTTATGAACACAACCTACACACAAGGGAGGCCCGAATGAATAGAGAGAATAAAATGATAAAATGTAAGCTTCCGAAATATCCAGGTGTGAGGGTCAGGAAGGCTGAGAGCAGCAAGAAGACATAAGGGCTCCAGGAGAGTGAGGTCCATTGAAAACTGTCAGTTTTTGTCAGAATTGGAATAGGGCCAGGATAAGTGAGAAGGAATCAAGTGTTTCCAGCTCTGTCTGGAAAAAGCAAAGTTAGCAGAAACCGGGACACCTACCATTAACAGCAAAACAGGCCCGTTGCCTTCCATTGCAAATGGAGTAATTGATTCCAATGGACAAAACAAAAACTCCCCCAACATGCAGAACCTAGAGACATAGAGAAGTACACCAGAAACAGAAAATGCTCCCAAGAAATGGACAATTCAGATGTAATATGTTTTGTTGTTGTTTTTTGCTAACATCACAGCAGTGACATAAAAACATCTCTGTCGGTTGGGAAGGGTACACACATTGTCAGTGCTTCGTGCATCTCCCTCAGATCCCTTTGCCAAATGTTTATGCACACCAGCCTCAAGGAAGCTTGTCATGACATCCCAACACCTGCCCTGCTTCTGTTTGCCAGCGAGATTGCCTCGGGATGCTGGAGACTGGATTGTCTGTGCGGAGGTACAGAAGTCCCTGGGAATGTGCATTCCTTTGAAGGCATCCCAGAGTGAATGACCAATTAGTGTGAAGGCACGAATACTCCAGCCACCCTAGCATTAATAAAGACAAGTCCAAGGCATGTGAGATAAACTGAAAGACTACGGTGGTGAGAGTGGACAAAAACATTGAATGGAATCTCCACCTTTCCCAAAATGCTGCCCTAAGAAGGCTTATTGAGGACGGTGTGCAATGTCCGCTCCACTCAGGCCTGAGTCACAGTAGGGAAGAGACACTTCTCATCCAGAGATGGAGGACGCTAAGCCCTCCAGCCTGTGCCCAAGATGAAACAGCCAGAACAGAGAACACCCCCTGTGGAGAAAATTCACCATTCACTTCTGCTTTGAAGCTCTGTATGTTCTCTTCAAATGTATCTAAATTCATGGGCTTGGAAATCAGACATGATCATTTAAAATATAATCTTCTCAAACTCCTGGACTCTTCATTCTTTCCTCCACTAAGTAAATAAGCATCAAGTGTAGGCCAGTTACTCTCCTAGCAGTTTTGAGGTAACCAGACACCATGGACATTGCCCTCACTGAATTTATGTTCTGGTGTGAGGATGAGCCCCACAGAAATAGACAATTGCCCTATGGTGGGATAAATGTTCTAGCAGGTTAAGTGAAGGGTTCTGTGGAGGAACATTGTGGAGGCACCTAATCTTAATGGGAAAAAGAAGAAATGGGTATTTAAGCTACACATCTCTAAAGAATTTATCATAAACAACAAAATGTCTTACCTACCTCACAAAGACCCACATTTCTCTCTCCCCCCAATTTCAAGGATGCCGAAATTGTGGTAAAATTAATGAGACTGAGCTTAGTGAACACAATTTATGTATCCAGAGGCAAAAGCAGGGAAAAAAAGATGTGCAATAGCTTTTCACTGTCATTGGACTAAGAGAGGCATGCAAAGAGAAATGAATAAGGTAAATTACCTTTAAATAATCGAGGTGATTGCTTCTCGGGAGCTAAATCCTTTGTAGTACAGTATCTGACAAAGAGTAGACATTCCATAAAGATATTTATCTACTGTTGGGAGTGCAAATTGGAATAAATTAACATCATGCCGTTTGGTACCATCCCTGTGGAGAATCTATTCTGAGGAAATTATCATAAATTCAGCCAAAGATTTTTACACTGAGATTGTAGTCACAGTATTATTTAATCTGATAAAGCATTAGATAATTCGAAACAAGGACAAAACTTTATAAAGTATGATACAGCCATAGGATGAAATAATACACAGCAAAACTACAAAGAATAAGGAGAAACAAGGAAGAAACTCATAGCACATTAAAAAAGAACACATTTTGTGACATTTTGTAACATGGAATACAATTCTACTAAAAGAAAATGACTCAAGTTTATTTATTTTGAGAGAGAAAGTGTGCGTGCAGAAGGAGGAGAGGGGGAAGAGAAAGAGGGAGACGAAGAATCCCAAGCTGGCTCCATGCTGTGAATGCAGAGCCCAATGCTGAGCTCAAACTCACCAATTGGGAGATCATGACCAGATCTGAAATCAAGAGGTAGATGCTAAAGCGACTGAGCCATCCAGGTGCCCCATGACAGACTTTATTTTTTTAGAACAGTTTTAGGTTTATGGAAAACTGAGCAGATAATACAGAGAAATCCCATAGGTCCCTTCTTCTTCACTCACAGTGTCCTCTATTATTACTGTCTTGCATTAATGAGGTACATTCATTACAATATATGACCAATACTGATAACATTTATCAACTAAAGTCTGTAGTTTACATTAGTTTTCACTCTTTGCGTTGTACAGTTCTGTGGGCTTTGATAAATGCATAATGTTGTGTGTCCAAGATTACAGTATCATCAGAATAGTGTCACTGCCCTAAAAATACTGTCCTCCACTTATTCATCCATCTCCCCCTCCCCCATGGCAACCATTGATCTTTTTTATTGTTTCTATAGCTTCTCCTCTTCCAGAATGATTTCCAGTTGGAATCATTCAGTAGATAGCCTGTTCAGAATGGCTTCATTCACTAAGCAATACGCACTAAAGATTCTCCCATGTCTTTTCATGTCTTGATGCCAATTATATCAATTTGGTTGATGATGTTGTTCAGTTTGACTGTGTCCTTACTGATTTTCAGGCCAATGGATCTTTCAGTTACTGACATAGGGGTGTTAAAATCTTCAGCTGTAATAGTGGATTCATCCACTTCTCCTTTCAGTTCTATCAGTTTTTTGCTTCATGTATTTTGATGCTCTGTTTTCAAGCATGTGAACTTAGGAATTAGCATGTCTTCTTGGGGTTTGACCCCTTTATCATTATGGAATTCCTTCTTTATGCCTTATAAGTTTCCTTGTTCTAAAATCTGTTTGTCTAAAATTGATATAGATACTCTAGCTTTCTTTTGATTAGTGTTAGCATGGTACATCTTTCTCAGTCCTTTTACTTTTAGTTTATATTACATATATATGTTTATATATAATATATTGTTTATATTTTATAGTATGTATAATAATTATATTATTTACATTATATCTTTATATTTTAAATGGGTTGCTTTGTAGATAATATATCACTGAGTTTTACTTTTTTATCTGCTCTGTCAGTCTGTCTTTTAATTAGCATATTTGGACTATTTATATTTGAAGTGATTATTTATATAGATGAATTAATATGTTACACTTGTTCTTTGTTTCTTTTTTAATCTTCCACTCTCTACCTTATCCAGTTTTTTTTAAGTTTACTTATTATTTATTTTGAAGGAGAGAGAGAAAGAAAAAGCTGGAGAGGGACAGAGAGAGAGGAAGAGAGAATCTCAAACAGCCCCTGCACTGTTAGTGCAGGGCCCCATGCAGGGTTCAATCCCAGGATTGTGAGATCATGACCTGACCTGAAATCAAGAGTCAAATGTTAACCAACTGACCCACCCAAGTGCCCCTTTTCTTCCCTAGAGCTTATGTGCTCCAGTTTTAATTGACCGTTTATATAATTCAATTTTTTTCTCCTCTCTTAATATCAAATATGCATTTTTAATTTTGTAGTGATTGCCCTGAAGTTTGAAATATACATTTACAACTAATTTGTTTCTTCCTTTTTTTTCTCTTTTTTTATTTGAGAGGGAGAGGGAGAGAGAAAAGAAGGAGGAGGAGGAGGAGGTTCCATGTTATCAGTGCAAAATCTGACATGTGGCTCCATCTCACCAACTGTGAGATTATGACCTGAACCTACCCAGGCATCCCTAAGTTTACATTCAAGTAACACTATATCACTTAATGGCTACTGAGATACCTTATCACATAGTCTTCCAGTTCCTCCTTTCCATCTCTTATAACATTGCTATCATTCACTTTACCTATCCATAAGCTATAATTATCCAGGTTACCCAATATATTTGGTGCTATTATCATTAGAACAAACATTTATGTTGTAGATCAATTAAGAATTTAAAAAGTTAATGCTTTGGGGGGACCTGGGTGGCTAGTTGGTTAAGTGTCTGACTTCGGTTCAGGTCATGATCTCACCGTTCACTAATTCAAGCCTCACATTGGAATCTGTGCTGACAGCTCAGAGCCTGGAATCTGCTTGAGATTCTGTGTCTCCCTTTCTCTCTCTGCCCCTCCCCTGCTCATATTCTGTCTCTGTCTCTCTCTCTCTCTCTCTCAAAAATAAGTAAAACATAAAGAAACTAATGATTTTATTTTATATTTATTTGTTCCTCCTCTAATGCTGTTTCTTTTTTTAATGTTAATTATTTTTGAGAGAGAGAAAGAAAGAATGAGCTGAGGACCGGCAAAGAGAAGAGGACAGGGGATCTGAAGAGGGCTCTCTGCTGTTAGCCTTCGAGGCTCAAAGTCATGAACCATGAGATCATGACCTGAGCCAAGGTCTGTTCCCTTTTTATGTAGATGTCAGGTCCTGACAAAGTTCCCACTCTCTGAAGAATTCCTTTAACATTCTTGCAAGGCAGGTTGCATGGTAACAAATTTCTTTTTGTTTGTCAGAAAAAGTCTCTAGCTCTCCCCATTTTTGAAGGATAATTTCATTAGATAAAAAATTCTAGGTTATAAAGGTTTTTTCTTTTAATACTTTGAGTCTGTCACTCCACTTTCTTCTTGCTTGACTGGTTTCAGAAGTCTGTTGTAATTCTAATCTATGGTTTTATGTTGGTAATGTAGGGATCTTTTTCCTCTGGCTTCTTTCAAGATTTTCTTCTTGTCTAATTTCCTGCTGTTCCAGTAGGATATGGCTAGGTGTCAATTTTTTGGTATTTATCCTGTTAGGTTTCACTAAGGTTTTGTGTCTGTCATTAAATTTAGAAGAGTTTCATCTATCATTATTTCCCATTTTTCTTCTCTTTCTTTCTTTCTTTTTCTTTCTTCCTTTTGTTCCTTCATTCGTTCTTTATTTCTTTCTTTCTTTTTGGTATTCTCATATGTATGCTACACCGTTTATAATTGTCCTATATATGCTACATCTTTTATAACTGTCCTATGATTCTTGGCATTCTGCTCCACATTTTTTTGTTCTTTTTTTTTCTCTTTACACTTCAGTTTAGGAAAATTCTGTTGAGATATATCGTCAAGATCACTGATTCGTACCTCTGCCATGCCTCATCTACTGGTGAACCCATCAAAGGCAATTTCATTTCTGTCACAGTGTTTGGTTTCCAACATTTCCTTTTGATTTTTTTCTTACAGTTTCCCTCTCTCTGCTTACATTACCCAGTGTTCTTGCTTACTGTTCACCATCTCCATTCGATTTCTTAGCACATTGACCATAATAGTTTTAAATTCCTGATCTGAGAACTCCAGCATCTTGCTATATCTGGGTCTGGTTCTGTCGCTTGCATTGTCTCTGCAGATTTTTTTTATATTGCCTTTCAGGGTGCTTTGTTATTTTTTGGTGAAAACTAGGCAGGATGTTTTGGGTAATAAGAACTGAGGACTTTAATGTAAGATTTTATGTTTATCTGGTTAGGAGTTATGCTGCATTAACTGTTTGTTGTAGCTGTAGGTGTCTGAGCCTTTGACTTCCTCTAGTGTCATTTTTGTCTCCTCTTTTGTCTTTGGATTCCCCTAGAAATTCTTCATTACAGTCTGAGCCTTGCTGTCTTTTTCAGCTCAGTACCTATTATTATAAAGATTTGTTAGGATGGAGGGACTGGGAGTTGAGTATTTCCCTTTCTTTCTCCAATCCTCACCATGAGAACCTGATAGTGCTCCCTGAGGTAAAGTTTGCAAAAGTGTTAAGGTCCCCCTAAGACTGAATCTTTAATTTTCATCATATAGGTCTTTTGCATCCTTGGTTGGGTTTATTCCTAGGTATTTGATGGTTTTTCGTGCAATCGTGAATGGGACCAGTTTCTTAATTTCTCTTTCGGCTGCTTCATTTTTGGTGTATAGGAATGCAACTGATTTCTGTATATTGATTTTGTACCCTG
>NC_043710.1:89625252-89632327 GCF_006229205.1 Suricata suricatta | reverse complement strand
TGGTGGTGATGGTGGAGGGCACTTAAGGGGAAGAGCACTGGGTGTTGTATGGAAAACAATTTGACAATAAAATATTATGGAGAAAAAAAAAAAGACTGAATCTTTAAGAGTTTTTAACATTTCAAGCTAGTCCATGCTCAGACTCCAGGGATCCATTGATTACTGGTTAAGTGTTACTATCAATATATGTATATAAGTTCCAATCCCTTCTGCTCCAAGTAAGCTGTGATTGTGTATCCTCACCTCTCTCTCTCTCCAGTTTTCAGGGAGAGAGTTTGCTCTGTGACCTCAGTTCTCTGTTGGATCTAAGAAGAGCTGTTGGTTTTCAATTTTCTGTTTCTTTCTTAATGTGAGAATGAGTGTGACAACTTCCAGGCTCTTTACTTCTTAAAGCTAAAACTAACTCCAACTAACTATTTTTTAAAAAAAAAACTTTTAAAAATAAATAAATAGTCAAATATAAGAATATTTGTTAAACTAATAATGCTTGCCATTCAGGCACCTTAAACATTCAGTGCTGCTGCCCCAACACAGCAATGAGCAAACAAAAGACATAGGTCTTTTATTAAATAATTCTCATCATGGGGACAGAAAATTGGGAGAAACCAAAATGTTACCAGAGCTGAAGCTACCATGGGTTTTCTGTGTTTCCTTCCCATTCCTCTTCTTTCCGACTCACACCTGTTCACAGGTCTTGATTTCTCTTCTTGGCCAGCATGTCCTCTGTTTACTCTTTATCCTCCATCTCTACTAGAAGGAACATCTTTAAATGCTCTTCTATTAAATTATTAAAACAAAAAGGGAGACCCTAGATATATAAATAGATAAGTAAATAAATAGAAATAAATATAGAGGTATGCTTTTACATGCCTTTTTCTATTTCTGGGAATGGTTACATCTAGGGGATGAACACAGGCATGGGAGAACTGAAGTGAAAGAAAGGCTTATTTTTACACTATACTTTTTGGCTATTTAATTTTTTATCACATAAATATATTTTCTAGAAAAAAACACAATAATTTCTAACTGAAGTTAATCACATACTCTTAATCTGATCATGTTTTCTATTAAAAAATAATAAAACTGCAGCAAACACCATATTTAGTAGAGAAAGCCTGAATACTTTTCCCCAAAGATCAGAAACAAGGATGAGATGTCCATTATTCTCACCCCTACTCATCATTGTGTTGGCAGTCTTAGTGTAATGAGGAAAACGAAAGATCATTAAGAAAGAATCAAGCATGTCTTTATTTGTAGGTAACATGGTTATATATATAGAAATACAAAAAAAGGTTTCCTTTTTTATATTTCATTTTTCATTAAAATATTTAATAAAACAAATTAGGAAGGTGGCTGAATACAAAATCAATGCATTTGACCCTTGAACAAAACAGGGGTTGGAGCATTAATTCTCCACATGGTTTAAAATCCATGAATAGGAGCACCTGGGTGGCACAGTCAGTCAAGCATCCAACTTCAGCTCAGGTCATAATCTTGTGGTTTGTGAGTTTGAGTCCCACATCAGGCTGGCTCCTGTCAGTGTGGAGCCTGTCCCCCTCTTTCTCTGCCCTTACCCACTTGCACTCTCTTAAAAATAATAAACATTTTTGAAATAATAAATAAATAAATGAAACCCATGTATTACTTTTGACTTCCCCAAAACTTAACCATTTATGCCTATTACTGGAAGCCCTACTAATAACCTAAACAATCAATTAAGTCATATTATGTATGTTATATGTCTTATATACTGTATTATTACAACAAAGTAAGCTAGAGGAAAGAAAATATTATTAAGAAAATCATAAAGAAGAGAAAATACATTTACAGTACTGTACTGTAAAACCTATACGTGTATAATGGACTCATACAGTTTAATCCCATGTAGTCCAAGGGCCAACTCCATATAAAGATAACATGTATTTCTATATACAAGTAAAAAACCAATTGAAAATAAAAATTAAGGGGTGCCTGAGTGGCTCAGTTGGTTAAGCATCCGACTCTTGATTTTGATTCAAGCCATGATCTCACATTTCATGAGTTGGGCTCTGCACTGACAGCACCAGGCCTGCTTAGGATTCTCTCTCTACCCCTCACTTGCTCATGTGTGCTATAAATAAATAAATAAATAAATAAATAAATAAATAAATAAATAAAATTAGCACAAAAAGTAAATCTTAAGAACCCATTTAAAATAGCTCAAAAAATACCGAATTCCTAGAATAAACATAACATCCACTCAAAGAAGGTCAAGAATGTTTGTTCTTATCATTTCTATTCAACATTGTGCTGACAGAATATAGCACTGTGGCTGCAAACGAACTTCTGTCCAACTAGTCACATAAGAATAATATCATATGGTCTTCAGGGGCGCCTGGGTGGCTCAGTCAGTTAAGCCTCCGGCTTCGGCTCAGGTCAGATCACAAGTTCGTGGGTGCGAGCCCCGCGTCAGGCTCTGTGCTGACAGCTAGCTCAGAGCCTGGAGCCTGCTTCCAGTTCTGTGTCTCCTTCTCTCTCTGCCCCTCCCCCTCTCATGCTTTGTCTCTCTCTGTATCAAAGATGAATAAAAAACATTAAAAAAAAGAATAATATCATATGGTCTTCAAATAGAGCCATATAAATACAGCCAATATAATTTAAAGAAAAGATATGGCCTTTTCTTTAAATTATTCTAAAGCAATTGAATATCTTCTTGAAAAAATAAAATAAAATTTCTACTTCCCACCACACATGATAACTAACATGATAACGAATTTAAAATTGATCAAAACTCTAAACATTAGAGGAAAAACAATAAAGCTTTTAAAGGAAAACATGAGAATATATTAATAACTTTGTAATAGGTAAATATTAAATAGGATATAGCACTAATAGTAAGGGAGAAAGTTGAGAGATTGAGATTCATTAAAATTAAAAAATCTATTACCAAAAAAGACATCATTAGGAATCACCATCTGAATGGGCAAACCACATACTGAACAAAAATAACTGCAGTGTATGTGGTTGAAAAGGGGCTCATATCCAGAATATGCTTTTTTACAATTCAAATTAATAAGAAAAAGACTTAAGATGCTATTTTTGAGGGAGCAAAAGACTTGAAATGGCAGTTCACTTCAACAGGAACTTCATAACAGGTGATATCCAAATAGCTAGTGAACAGATTATGAATATATAGCCTGCAAATCAACATTATTACTTATTAGAGAAATGTAAGAAAAATACTAAAGTGCTATCACACTACACATCCAAAAGAATAGTAAAAATGAAAAGGATTGAAAATAATGAATGTTCAGAAGGATAAAGAACATCCTTAACTGGAAACTGTTTAAACTTAAATCAGTTTAAACCCTTTGGAAGACATCTTGGTAGTATTTAAGAAACCTAGAAGTGTATCTATTCTGTGACCCAGTAAACTCACATCTAGGTACAGACCCAAGAAAAATGACTATATTTCAAAGAAACTATATGCTCAAGAAGTTTCATATTATATTTATTAATGATAATATGCAGAAACTGAAAACAAGGCAAATGTCAATTAAGGGGGTAGTTGATAAATTGTTCTATATTCACATTATTAAATTAAATGGAATACTAAACAGAAATAACCAAGAACAGAAAATGTATACATATAATGTTATGGGTGAAACTCACACTATACTTTATATTGTGAGAAACAAGGCAGACATAAAACAAGTAAATGCAATATTTAATATTTATATGAAGCTCAAGAATGAGCAAAATGAATCTGTAATGATAAAAGTAAGAATAGTAGCTATTTCCAGAAAAAGAATTGGGAGTAATATTTACTAGGAGGGGGCAGGGAGCAATATTCTGAAATGATGCAAATCTCTCTCTTGGCCTTGGTGATGGTTACATAGCCTTATAATTGTGAAAAAAAATCATTGACACTTAAGATTTGTGCACTTTGCTATTCATAATCTTACTTCAACTTAAAAGGGGGTGGGATCATTTTCTTTTTATTTACCAACATTGCACTGATTTTTCATCAACCTTACAACACCCTCAACTCATAAGTGTACTCAATTCAGTGATCTTTCCTTCTATGATATTTTCTAAAGCACAGTCCTTCCCTTCCCTTTTATTTCTTTTCTTATATCCTCAATGAAAAGAACCATTCCAAAGGACAAAACTAAACAGAGTTTCTAATAAAGGAGAACACCTTTCTAATAGAAAACTTTCCTAATAAAAGCTAATAAGTTAAAGTATCTTGGAAACAGTTCACATAACATTCTTTCTCAAACAGCTGTTACCACTAATAATGTATTCAGGGCGAAAAAATTGTTCTTCTGGTTCTTTCTATAAACTTTGTCTCCATTTACCTAATACTGTGACTATATGACCTGTCCTGGCCCCACCATCTCTTTGCCTTACCCTTATGCCCTACCATTAAAAATTCACAGCTATTTGCAATGTCTTAAAATACAATGGCAGCTGCCCTCCTGGTGACTAGTTGGTTGATACTACTCTAATGACTCAATTCTGCCCAAAACTGTCTATTACTCAGTTACCTCATTCAGACACGAAGTAAGTCTACCTGTTAATCTGTAAATAATGAATGAAGCTTGTATCCAACATTTTTAACTCCCTTAAATCTGTATAACTGTCCATTAGAGGGTCTAATACCTTAGCCTATACCCTTAGAGCTCTGCACACCACCTCAGTGGTTACCATCCATGATTTTACATGGAAATCTAGTTCCCACCAAAGCACCTCAAAACGTAGCATTTTACAAGATCAAATCCCCACATTTCTGACCTTCAACATTGTTGCAAAAATAATGTTCCAAAGATTAACTCTTGAAAAGTTGCATGACATCACTATAAGTAGGTCAAACGCAAAATACATATTTAAATGCAAAAAGAAAAATAAATATATGAAATCAGCCATAAAAAGCTGAATCAAGATAGCATGGCTTAACAACAGAAGAGCAGGGGCCCCTGGGTGGCTCAGTCAGTTAAGCATCCAGCTTCGGCTCAGGTCATGATCTCACAGTTCGTGGGTCTGAGCTCCGCGTCGGGCTCTGTACTGAAAGCTAGCTCAGAACCTGGAGCCTGCTTCAGATTCTGTATCTCCCTCTCTCTCTGACCCTCCCCTGCTGGCACTGTCTCTCTCTGTCTCTCAAAAATTAAAAAAAAAATTTAAAAACATTAAAAAAAAAAAAAAGGACAGAAGAGCAAAGTAGGTTTGAATTCAAGAGCCTAGAGTCTGCAAGAGGTACATGCATGGCCATGGGCAACCTGCAAAATATTTAGGAGTCCCAAGTGTGTAATGCAACACAAGAAGGGCTAGATTAAATTATTCTTAGGCTTGTTCAAGAGTAGCCCTCTATGACTGTGGAAACTATTTTCATAAAACAAATAATGATTAAAATAGTTAGGGTATCATAAGGAGTAGAGGGAATAATTATATTTCAGAACAAGTTAAGAATTTCCCTTATGTATAGGAGAAGAAGCACTGGCATTTGTTTCACTCCTTGAAAGAAAAACACCCTGGCAAACAAAGCTTTGGAGCTTCTTTCTCAATCATTCTCAAGAGAAGAATTTTCTGCCTAAGGTTTTCTTCAGGGCAACTTTGACATCCTTATTCCTCAGACTATAGATTAATGGGTTGAACATGGGTACCACAGCAGTATAGAATATAGAAGACACTTTCCCCTGGTCCAGGGGTAAAATAGAAGGTGGTTTGAGGTACATAAAAGCTCCTGACCCAAAGAAAAGAGACACCACAATTATATGGGAGCTGCAGGTACTGAAGGCTTTGGATCTGCCCTCAGTAGAACTAATGTGGAGAATACTAGAAAGAATAAAACCATAGGAGATAAAAATGGTCACAATGGGCACCCCAATCCCAATGGTCACAACAATGAAGACCACCAGCAAATTTATGTAAGAGCTGTTGCAGGAAAGCTCAAGGAGGGGAATGATATCACACATATAGTGATTGACAAAGTTGTCCGCACAGAAGGTCATAAACATTATGTTTCCCATGTGGGACACAGCCCCAAACACTCCCATCCCATATACACCCAACAAAAGGAGTGAACACACCTGGGGAGACATGGTAACTGTGTATAGCAGTGGTTTACAGATGGCAACATAGCGGTCATATGCCATCGCTGACAAGATGTAGGATTCAGAAAAGACAAAGAAACAGAAGAAAAAAAACTGAGTCATACACCCTGCATAGGAAATGATGTTTCTCTTTGTGACAAAACCCATTAGCATTTTAGGGGTCAGAGTAGTGGAATAACTAACATCTATGAAGGACAAGTTGAAGAGGAAAAAGTACATGGGAATATGAAGGTGAGAATTGAGCCCAATCAGGGTTATCAGGCCCAGGTTCCCCACCACAGTGACCATGTAGAAACCTAGAAACAGGAAGAAGAGGGGGATCTGGAGTTCTAGCTCATCTGTTAAGCCTGCGAGGATAAACTCTGTCACAGAGGAGGCGTTGTCTGAAGCCATTCTCCTCTAGGGGGGTCTGTAAGGGAAAAAGAAGAGTCACTGAGACAAAGACAGAAAAGCCACACACCATGGAATTTAAGGGACTGACATAGAGAAGAATGGGAACGTTTACTGAGTACTAACTGTGGAATAGGCACTGCTCTAAATGCTGTGTGGCATTATGATTATTCCCATTTCACAGATGAGGACACTGGACCTAAGGGACTTGCACAAGTCCTGATGCTACCAAGTTACAGCAGAAGGTGGACTCAGGTGGTTCAGTTTGTGGGGTTTGAGCTTTCACTCACTTTGCTAGAGGACAGAGCAGGGCAGGCAGGTACTCACCCTCCTCTGCTTGGAGTCAGAGTGTTCTCCAGTGGCTCTCATCCATCTCTTTTGTGGAGACTCAACTGGCCCCCATGAAAAGCAAGTGACAACTCAGAGCTCAGACCCTCTGCTTCTGCTTCTCTACTTTGAGGATCAAAGCCTCTAATTATCTTGCTGAGCTGAAGAATTTGATTTTTGATTGTGGCTTTGCTCCAAGTCTCTTGTCCAAATTCCAGGGATGAGACAGCCTCCTTTCCTAGTGCCCATGGATAACAAGAGACTAA
>NC_043710.1:89616540-89625152 GCF_006229205.1 Suricata suricatta | reverse complement strand
GGCCCCCATGAAAAGCAAGTGACAACTCAGAGCTCAGACCCTCTGCTTCTGCTTCTCTACTTTGAGGATCAAAGCCTCTAATTATCTTGCTGAGCTGAAGAATTTGATTTTTGATTGTGGCTTTGCTCCAAGTCTCTTGTCCAAATTCCAGGGATGAGACAGCCTCCTTTCCTAGTGCCCATGGATAACAAGAGACTAAAGAATTTTATTCTGGATTAGAGATTTCCATGACGCAGTTAGAGAGACTCCCTCAGGATCACTGCTCCAGAGATCCCCTTCCCTAAGGAAGAAGAAATGATTGTTTATGCCCTTGATAATGCTTGATGTGGCTTTCAATGACCTATCCTTTCATTCTTGTTATCTTTTTAAGATTAATAGCAAACCTTATGGGCTTGCCTCCTTGTATTGAGCTCTTACTGTGTGGACCAAGCACTGTGTAGATCTAGCACCTTATACTAAAACTAACTGTCTAAAGCAATGCACAAATAATATTACCCTTTTATTCTTCACAGCAACCTTCTAGATTAGAACTAGTAATCCCTCCTCTAAAGTGAGAAGCACACACACTGCTAGGTTCCAGAATCTTGAGTCAAACCCTAATCTGTCCAATTCTAAACTTTTTAGTCTTAATCACTAAGCATGCTACCTCCAAGTGACAATGAAATTTCTGAAGCAGCATTTTTACTACAAGGATCTCATGAGCAGCTTTATTGGGAAAAACAAGCACTTACATAACTTGAAAGAAATGTAGAAAGTGTTAAAACCAAGAAAGGTAAAATTAGGGGAATCATACTTTAGACAATGATATTCACATTTCATTCACATCCAATATATACCAAGAATTATTTGCATCTTCTCCAACCTTAAAAATAAAGAAACTTCCACTGAATTTTCTCCACTACTTGATATTAAGCATCATTATTACAAACAAATACTGGTTCAGATAACTAATAACAACTCCTATCAAGACCTAAATGCAGAGAACAGACTCTGTAGCCAGTATGTCAGATAATGGGGAGTTGACGGAAGACTTTCAACAAGGATGGCATTCCTTTAACACATACCAACTGAACATCTACCCTGTCCATGAAACCTAATTTTATAATTCCTGGTGATTTCTTCAGTGCAAAGAAAGAAAAGATTCCTGCCCTCATGGAGCTTTTCTTCAAGTGGGAAAAGACAGAAAATAGATGAAAGAAAGAGGTAAAACCTGTGACATGAAGTTACATGAGCAAAAGGAATGCAAGGGGCAGGGCTAGAAAAGGCAAGCACTGCAGATTTCAGTTTTAAATAAAATAATCTGACATGCAAGCAATGACTTTGAAAGAGATATGAAAAGCATTTGCTTGGTAAGATTAGTTACTGTAATAAAATACTGGGCATTCACAGCTTAATGTGGCTCTTTTCAAGTCACCACATTTTTGTCCTGAACTTCAATATGTTCACCCTGATTAATGGATCTGATGGAGAAAATTGTGATGATAGTAACAGGGTAGGAGGGCAAGAGTCCTTGCTGAGGGTATAGACAATCACAAATCACAGAGTGTAGGTTATTAACTGAGACTGATACCAAAACTAATAAAATTTTGTGTGACAGCTTGTACTCTACATCCTTTACTAGGGGCTTATATACATTAAGCATGGAAAATTCTCTATCCAAAAAATAAATCTCTATTTATATAAATTCAAGTGTCAGCAGATGAGTTGTATTTTTGTTCAGAGTTAAGGGCCAAAGTCCTCTTGGAGAAGTTATGAAATGAAAACACAAAGGCAGAAGTCCATTTTACTCAGGCAAGTCCAACCAAAACCGCTGCGCACACACACCTGTTTATGTTTGTGAGTGTGTGCACACACCTGAGTGAGAACTTGTTCTCCCTCAGCTGAGACTCAGCAGGGACAGTGCCTCATCTGACTGTTTACACTGAGAATTTTCCATGGCCCGGGGCAACTCTAATGAATCCCAACCCTATTCTCAGTCCCACTACACACATTGAAGAAATAGAAAAGGCAACTCATTATCAAAAAATTAAAATAAGCACTATGAGCAACCTCTTCTTAAGACCCAAGGGCAAAGAAGACCTTAAGGGGTTCATTAAATGTTCACTTTCCTCTAGAAACCTTAGAGGGTTCTTGTATGTATGATGTAACACCGGGGAAAATTCTGAGATTTTTGTCACTTCAGAGGTGGTTTCCATGGGAATTTCATTTCATATGCATCTAGATTTTATTTCAAGTGAACCAGGGCTTCTATAAAGTCATTTTCACTATTGACTTGCTCCAATACAAGCAGAAAGAAACACAGAAATATTCTTGATTAAATTACTTTGTTGCAGAACTATCTTTCCCAAAATTTGAATCTCTGTATAATGGATTTCTTATTCTATTTATTGCTAACACTAAAATATATGTGAGACATGGATTATAACATACTAATGTGGAAAATATGTATAATATGGCATCTTTATATATATACCTCATGAGCATGCATTAATCCTCACATCTCTGGAAGTCCTTAAGGCAGCACCAGAGTGGCGTGAGGTCAGTAACCTTCATCCCACACAAGAGACCTACAAGAATAAACCATAATTCCAAACAAAAAGTCAGAGAGCCTATCCAGAGAGAAGAAATGATAGCTGAAGTGTCTTCATTTGATGTGACTTTACTTAAACTCTCAGAATGGGCATAAAGTTAACTTTGTCTATCAGAAGTCATGTAATCTGTATTATACTTTATGTTGAATTAGTCTTTAAAATGTTCATTTGGCATATTAAAATACTAGGTAAAAGGATTCAAAAGAAATGGGTCATATAAAGGGATTTATAGTCTAGTCAAGGCATCTCCTATTCTGTCTCTCTATCATGTTATTCCCCTTATTTCAAATTTTTCAGTGCTCACCAGTTCTCTGAGCCTCTTCTTCCTTAAATCTTTGTGAGCTCATACATGGCTTCAACAGCATCATCTGTATGGTTTGCTCCTAAATTTGCATCTTTAGTCCTCACCTTTCTGTTAATCCCTGTCGTGTGTATACAACATCCCTATTAAAGCCTTCCGGTATGCCACCCCAAACTCAACAAGTACAAAAATTAGCACACCTTTTTTTTGTCCCCCAAATAGACATCTGCCCAACTGTCCCGTTTCTTTATTGGAGAGTAAGTAGAGGGCGATATTAATGGGGTATCCTAAGTCTTATTCATTTGGGTTAATCCTAGTTTATGTTCATTGTCCCAGAAAAATTATTAGAAGCAGCTTCTTTCACCAAGAAATCTATTCCAATTAAATGAGAAAATGTGTCAATCAAATCAAATCATCCTCTACAATTCCTAGCTCTGCCCCTTACTAGCTGTGTAGCCTTGGAAACCTCTTGATTAAACTTGGTTTAACCTCTCCTAAACCTCAAGTTACTTACCTTAAAATGGGGATAATAATCACAAATGGTGCCCTTTACATTACTTAGAATGTAGAAAGCATAAAAAATGTTATTGTTGCTATCATCATCATCATCAATCATCCAAATCTATATCTTGGCATGATAAAGATATTTTAGACTGCTCTGGTATACAGGATTAGCTAAAACTGGGAGAGACTAAAAATAGGAAGATCAGTTAAGATTTTACAAACAATGGAGATACTAAAGTAAAAGTGGTGTCAAGAGATCATGGAAGAACAGGATTTAGTATCTGTGGTTTGGGAGAGAAGGAAAGAAAAGAAAGAAGTACGTATCAAATATGACTAAAATTTTGAGTTCATAAGACCATGAGATGGCAGAAATGAAGAGTAGGGAGCATAAGGAGCTAGATTTTCATCTAGATGATGAAATACCAGCAGACTCAACAAGGGTCCCACTAAACTCTAAGTTATGGTAGCCACCAGGACACTTAGGACTCCCCATGCCTGCGACTAGCAGACAAGAACTGGATTCACCATCCTGGCAAAAATAATTGATCTTAATCAGTAAGGGGGGAGGTACTGTCTTTACTCATAGGGGGAGAAAGGACCATGTGTGGAACCCAGGCATTCCATTTGGATGCTTCCCAATTCTTCCTTGCCACATTGTAGCTAGCTGTAAATGGATATAGGCAGCAAATCCCAGATAGGAAGGGAAGGGTATTATTGCCAAAGATTCAAACCCTTTTATAATGAAGGGACTCTCCTTTTTGCAATGTTTATTCATTGATCAGTTCTAAAAGGCTTCTGGTGGAGTCTGCTGGCTTTTCCATGTAGAGTATCATGTCATCTGCGAAAGGTGAAAGTTTGACTACTTCTTTGCCAATTCTGATGCCTTTTATTTCCTTTTCTTGTCTGATTGCAGATGCTAGGACTTCCGGCACTATGTTGAACAACAGTGGTGAGAGTTGACCCCGTGTAGTGTTCCTGATCTCAGGGGGAGAGCTCTCAGTTTTTCCTCATTGAGGATAATATTGGCTGTGGGCTTTTCATAAACTGCTTTTATAATGTTTAGGTAAGTACCTTCTATTCCGACTTTCTCAAGGGTTTTTATTAAGGGTGCTGTATTTTGTCAAATGCTTTTTCTGGATCTATCAACAGGATCATATGTTTTTTTATCCTTTCTTTTGTTATCGTGATATATCACATTAATGGATTTGCGAATATTGAACCAGCCCTGTAACCCAGGAATGAATCCCACTTGATCATGATGGATAATTCTTTTTATATGCTGTTGAATTCGATTTGCTAGTATCTTGTTGAGTATTTTTGCATCTGTATTCATTAAGGATATTGGTCTGTAGTTCTCTTATTTGCTGGGTTTCTGTCTGGTTTGGGTATCAAGGTGATGCTGGCTTCATAGAATGAGTTTGGAAGCTTTCCTTCTATTTCTATTTTTTGGAATAGTTTGAGAAGAATGGGTATGAGCTCTGCTTTAAATGTCTGGTAGAATTCCCCTAGGAAGCCATCTGGCCCCGGGCTCTTAGTCTTTGGGAGATTTTTGATAACAGATTCGATTGCTTTACTGGTTATCAGTCTATTCATGCTTTCTATCTCTTCCCCTTTGAATGTTGGCAGTGAATGTGCATTTAGGAATTTGCCCATTTCTTATAGGTTGTCCAGTTTGTTGGCATATAATTTTTCAGAGTAATCTCTGATGATTGCTTGTATTTCTAAGGGATTGATTATAATAGATCCTTTTCTATTCATGATTTTGTCTATCTGGGTGCTCTCTCTTTTCTTTCTGAGGAGCCTGGCTAAAGGTTTATCGATTTTGTTTATTTTTTTCAAAGAAACAACTCTTCAATTAATTCAGTAAAGTTCCAGGGTACAAAATCAATGTACAGAAATCAGTTGCATTCCTATTTCTGTACATTGAAGCAGCCGAAAGAGAAATCAAGAAACGGATCCCATTCACGATTGCACGAAAAACCATCAAATACCTAGGAGTAAACCTAACCAAGGATGTAAAAGACCTATATGATGAAAACTACAGAACACTTATGAAAGAGATTGAAGAAGACACGAAGAAATGGAAAAACATTCCCTGTTCATGGATCGGAAGAATAAACATTGTGAAAATGTCATTACTACCCGAAGCAATCTACACATTCAATGCAATCCCCATCAAAATTGCACCAACATTCTTCTCAAAGCTAGAACAAACTATCCTCAAATTCATACGGAACCACAAAAGACCACGAATAGACAAAGTCATATTGAAGAAGAAAAACAAAATGGGAGGTATCACAATCCCAGACTTTAGCCTCTACTACAAAGCTGTCATCATCAGGACAGTATGGTATTGGCACAAAAACAGACACATAGACCAATGGAATAGAATAGAGAACCCATAACTGGGCCCACAAATGTATGGCCAATTAATTTTTACAAAGCAGGAAAGGGTATGTGATGGAAAAAACACTCCCTCTTTAGCAGGTGGTGCTGGGAGAACTGAACAGCAACATGCAGAAGAATGAAACTAGACCACTTTCTGACACCACACACAAAAATAAGATCAAAATGGCTGAAGGACCTGAATGTGAGACAGGAAAGCATCGAAACCCTCAAGGAGAAAGTAGGAAAAAACCTCCTAGACCTCAACTGTGGCAATTTCCTACTTGGCACATCCCCAAAGGCAAGGGAAATGAAAGCAAAACTGAACTCTTGGGACTTCATCAAGATAAAAAGCTTCTGCAAGGCAAAGGAAACAATCAAAAACCAACAGGCAACTGACAGAATGGGAAAAGATAGTTGCAAATGACATATCAGATAAAGGGCTAGCATCCAAAATATACAAGGAACTCACCAAACGCCACACTCACAAAACAAATAACCCAGTGAAGAAATGGGCAGAAGACATGAACAGACACTTCTCCAAAGAGGACATCCGGACGGCCTATAGGCACATGAAACAATGCTCAACATCACTCATCATCAGGGAAATTCAAATCAAAACCACACTGAGATACCACCTCACGCCAGTCAGTGTGGCTAAAATGAACAAATCAAGAGACTATAGTTGCTGGCGAGGGTGTGGAGAGACGGGCACCCTCCTACACTGTTGGTGGCAATGTAAACTGGTGCAGCCGCTCTGGAAAACAGTGTGGAGGTTCCTCAAAAAACTATCGATAGAACTCCCCTATGACCCAGCAATAGCACAGCTAGGGATTTACCCAGGGGATACAGAAGTGTTGATGCATAGGAGCACATGTACCCCAATGTTCATAGTGGCACTTTCTACAATAGCCAAATCATGGAAAGAGCCTAAATGTCCATCAACTGATGAATGGATCAAGAATATGTGGTATAGATATATACAATGGAGTACTACATGGCAATGAGAGGGAATGACATATGGCCCTTCGTAGGAAAGTGGATGGACCTTGAGGGTGTCGTGCTCAGCAAAATAAGTCAGGCAGAGAAGGACAGATACCATATGTTTGCACTCATAGGTCTAGCAGGAGAACAGGAGAAACCTAATGGAGGACCAGGGGGAGGGGAAGACGGAAAGAGAGTTGGGGAGAGAGAGGGATGCAAGACTTGAGAGACTATTGAATGATGAAAATGAACCGAGGGTTGAAGGGGAAAGGGACGGGGGGAAAAGAGGTGTTGGTGATGGAGGAAGGCACTTGTGGGGTAGAGCACTGGGTGTTGTATGGAAACCAACTTGACAATAAACTATTAAAAAACAAACAATAAATAAATAAAAGAAAAAAATTAAATGTTTATTCATGTATCAGTATATAATGGGGCCTAACTGATAATAGTTATCAGTAAATATTTGTTGAATTCATTATTTCCACTTAAAATATGTGTGAGTTTAGTTCTCTAACACTCTTCCACTCCAATTTTTTCCCTATCATTTCAAATAGTTATATTATACTTTTTCATTTTCAATACCTAATGTATTGATAACTGTAGAACTACACAAATAACTATCACTATACAAGTAACCAGCCAACTACTATATTCCTATTATGTTTCCTATTTGTACCATCTGAAAAATTTCCTGTAATTGATAAATTCCCCCATGCCATGTGTCTTTCCTTCATATTTTCATTTGCTGCATAGTATCTATCAAATACCCATCAATATTAATTTCCAAATATTCAAACATATGGGACAATCTGTCAATTTCTTTTTTCTTCTGGAAATTTCTACCCTCTGTATATATCTGGAGTGATTGCTTTTTAGACTCAATGCATCAGCCTGGAATTTCCTTTGCTGCTCTCCTGTGTTGGATCCCCTCTTTCCTAGATCCCAGTATTATCAGTGAGAAGTCTAGTCGCATTCTCATTTCTGTCCCTATATATATTATGTGATTGTCTTTCCCTCCACCTTTCTTTCACCCATCTCTTCACCCTGTCTCTCTCTCTCCCTCACCCCACCCCCACTCTTTCTGAAAGCTCCCGGGATCTTCATCCACAGTGTTCTTAAATTTCACAATAATATGTCTTAGTAAATCTGTTTTCTTTCAGACTATTCCTTCAACATAGCATACAAATCATCTAGTTCTGGGAAATTTTTCTTATATTGTTTATTGGTAATTTTCTTCCCAATAACTTTTTTTGTTCTTTCTTTGTAGGATTATTATTATTGAGATATTCGAGTTACCCTCCCCTTTTCTCTTTGAGCATTTTTCATACTTTTGAGGGAATTCATCACCTGTAAGTTGCGCCATATCTATTTTATTGGTCTACATAATAAAATTCACCCACTTTAAGTGTACAGTTCAATGAATTTTGATAAATATATACAGTAGCATACACAGCACAATCAAGACATAGAATGTTTCTATCACTCCAAAAAGTTCTCTCCCACCTCTTTGAAGTCAAATTCTTCACCCCATTTCTGGGCCCATACAACCATGAATCTGCTCTATTTCATTATATTTTTGCCTCTTCTAGAATTCCATGTAAAAGTAATTATTAAGTAGGATGTCTTTTATGTCTACTCCTTTAAAACCGAGGAATGAGTTTGAGATTCACCCATGGTGTTGCTGTATCAGTAGTCCATTCCTTTTTATTGACAAGCCTTATTCTATTGGATGGGTAACACAACTTATTTATCCATTCATTTTTTAAAATAGTTTATTGTCAAATTGGTTTCCATATAACACCCAGTGCTTCTCCCCACAAGTGCCCCACACCATGACCATCACTCCC
>NC_043710.1:89589796-89616440 GCF_006229205.1 Suricata suricatta | reverse complement strand
GATGTGTCGAGGAAAAAATTGCTGCGATTGAGGTCTAGGAGGCTATTTCCTGCTTTTTCATATCTGAAAATTCATATGGAACCACAAAAGACCCTGAATAGCCAAAGTAATATTGAAGAAGAAAACCAAAACGGGAGGCATCACAATCCCAGACTCTAGCCTCTACTACAAAGCTGTCATCATCAAGACAGTATGGTACTGGCACAAAAACAGACACATAGACCAATGGAATAGAATAGAGAACCCAGAACTGGACCCACAAGTCTACGGCCAATTAATCTTTGACAAAGCAGGAAAGAGTGTCCAATGGAAAAAAGACAGCCTCTTCAACAGGTGGTGTTGGGAGAGCTGGACAGCAACATGCAGAAAAATAAAATTAGACCACTTTCTGACACCATTCACAAAAATAAACTCAAAATGGATAAAGGATCTGAATGTGAGACAGGAAATCATTTTTTTAATGTTTTTTTTAATTTATTTTTGAGAGACAGCTCGAGCAGGGGAGGGTCAGCGAGAGAGAGAGAGAGTGATGTACCAAATCTGAAGCAGGCTTCAGGTTCTGAGCTAGCGGTCAGCACAGAGCCTGACGTGGGACTCAGACTCGAACCCATAAACCATGAGATCATGACCTGAGCTGAAGTTGGATGCTCAACCGACTGAGCTACCCAGGCGCCCCTATCCGTTCATTTCTTAATAGATGCCTGAACTAAATCCACTTTTGGGCTATGATAAATAAAACTACTCTGAACATTAACATTCAATTTTTAGTATGGACATATGCTTTCATTTCTCTTGAGTAAGGTATTGGAAGTAGAAGTAAGATTAGTGGGCTGTATCAGTTTTAAGAAGCTGAAAAATTGCTTTCAGAATATTCCTATCATCATGAGAGGTCCACTTTGTCCAAATCCTTGCTGCTACTTAGTACTGTCAATTTTTGTAATTTCAAACTTCGACTAGGTGTGTGGTTATATCTCATTTGACTTCAATTTGGGTTTCCCTAATGACGTGCTTGTTCACTTCTTTTTCCATTTTCTAGTTATTGAGTTGTAAGCAAAAAACATATAATTTGTTTATATTACTATTCATGTATTATGTAGTTTACATACTTACAACTCCTTTATCAGATACATATTCTATAAATACTTTCTTCTAAAAAATTAAATACATTTATTGATTTGCATTTTTTAATTTTAACAGTCTTGAAAATGAAATTTTTAAAGTATTGATAAATTCCAGTTTATAAATTTTTTCTTATGTTATTTGTGCTATTTACCTAACACAACATGAATTTTTTATGTTTTCTTTCACATGTTTTATAGTTTTAAATTTTACATTTTGGTGAAAATCCTTTTTTTCCATTGCATATTATTAGCTGATTAAATATATTTTTCTTTTTCTTAATATAATTTATTGTCAAGTTGGCTAGCATACAGTGTATACAGTTTACTCTTGGTTTTGAGGATAGATTCCCACGATTCATTGCTTACATACAACACCCACTGCTCATCCCACCAAGTGCCCTCTGCAGTGTCCTTTTTGAATTCATTTGTGATCATATGGATTTCCAGTTTTCCAGTATCATTTGTTGAAAATACTTTCTCAATTCCATTGCTTTGGTAATTTCATTGGAAATAAATTAACTATACATATACAGGTCTATTTCTAGAGCTACTCTCTATTCCATCAATTTATAGACTGTGTTTATGTCAATACTCTATTGCCTTGATTACAGATTTTTTTCTTTTTTTAAAAAAGATTTATTTAAAGATTTATTGAGAGAGCGCAAGTGGGGAAGGAGCAAAGAGAGAGGGGGACAGAATATCCAAAGCAGGCTCTGCACTAACAGCAAGCCTGCACTGACCCATGTGGGGCTCGAACTCACAAACTGTGATATCATGACTTGAGCTGAGGTTGGACATTCAACCTACTGACCTGCCCAGTTGTTCCAATTATAGAATCTTTAAAGTAAATCTTGAAACCAGTGTAAATCCTCCAACTTTTCTAATTTCTCAGCATTGTTTTGTTTAAACCTAGGTCCTTTCCACTTCTATATAAAATATAGAATCAATCTGTCAGTTTCCGCAAAATTGTGGTGGGACCTACGCCAAGTCACATATTAAGAAATTAGCATATCAGTGGATCCTACCTATAGAAGTCATTTACCTCCAAATTTCAAAGTTTATGATCTTTCTACTACGTTACCATTTCATGCATTTTCCAACTTTCTGGCGGGTTTGGGGGATTTCAAAAGAAATTGTAATGTGATTAAAGCATTTTAGAAAAAAAAACATGTAGCAGGGAGCAAAATTTAACATCAAATGCAGAGAATTTTAGAGAAGTAAATCGGGAATGAGATTTGAATGTGTCCTGGAGATAAAGGCTATGCTGGGGTAACAATCCTAGCCAAATCTTGGGTCTCCAATCCCATCCAAATAACAAAATGAAGCCTTCGATTCATTTAAGTAAACTCAAACTAAATTCAACACCAATTAAATGGGAAGCCTCACAGCACTCCCTCTCCCCCACCATAACCCATCCCCTACACACACACAAACACACCCCTCATTAATGAGAGGACAGTATAAAGCCACAAGGTTCCACCTACTTAGAGAAAGCAGCCTGGCATGATCACCATTTGAGTCCTATCCACAATCAAGTTCAAGCCTCCCTGTAGTTACCAATGTCCTGCTGTGTTATTCACTGAATCATCTCTTGCAGCTAACACAGATACTCACAAGACTGGAACCCCAAACACTCTCTGCTCAGAGCCAGCTGCCTGCCTCCATCGTGTCCTCACTATGCTTATCCTGGGTTTCGATCCTGACAGCCCGGCACGCCGACACATGCATTATCGTCTCACTTGTACACACAACTGCAGAGCACATGCTCACAGGTCCCCCACTGCCTCCACAGGGGCCCTACCTCAAGATTGTGTCTAGTGCATCCTTAGGATCTGATGACTATGTAACTGTGTGCTTCCCGCTGTTGCTGATATCCCTGCCATTTTCCCCATAGTTCCAAGCCAGTGAGGTCTGCTTTTCAATTGTAGCCACAGTTTAAAAAGAACTTGTCTGGAACTATACTTTGGAGACTAACCAGGAAGAGACCCAAAAATTTGAGAAATATCAGCTTAAACTATTTTCCTTTCCATAAGTTTTCAGTCAAAAATCTAGAAACAAGCTTTTCCCCCCAGCATATGTTTTGCTTAGAGGGACCCACAACAAAAACAGAGTCATGTGGTACAGCAATGACATTGTGACATTCTCTCATTTATGTCTCACATAAATCCTTTTTCATGTTGCAATGTTGGTTTCTGTTTGTTTGTTTGTTTGTTTTTTCCATAATATTTTATTGTCAAATTGTTTTCCATACAACACCCAGTGCTCTTCCCCTTAAGTGCCCTCCCCCATGACCACCACCTCTTTTCCCCCCTCCCCCTTCCCCTTCAACCCTCAGTTCATTCTCAGCATTCAATAGTCTCTCGAGTTTTGCTTACTCACCAGTGATCCTTCACACTTTTCTTAAACTAGAAATGTCCTAAGCTAATAGGATACCAAATGTGTTTCAGCCAGACTGGTCCACAAGAAGACTTCACTCTTCAGTGGGTCAGTGGGCAGTATTGTTAGGCATCTCCTACCCTTCAGGTCTTGTTCTTTCCTCGTGAAATGATTAGTTTCACAAGAAGAGACTCCACCCCTCCAATCTCTTGTGAGGTCAGATAAGGGTGGCCATAATAATCATAACGAACTGCATTTTATAACATTTATCTTTTTAGTTTACATGCAAGACATTTTTGCCTAACCTGCTATGAGAAAGAATTTCTCCTGTTTTCTTCTAAACATTTAAAAGCTTTAGCTCTTCCATTCAAGACATTCAAGTTCGTTTTTGCAAATGGTGATATATATGCTGAAGTTCATTTTTTTTCCATGTAGCTGTCCAGTTATGCCAGTACCATGTGTTGAAAGCAGTATCTCTTCTTCACCAAATTACCTTTGCACCTTTGTAAAAATAAAATTTGTAAATTTGAGTTTATTTTAGACCCTGTCCTTTTCCTTTGATCTATATGTCTACTACATGATTATTATAACTGTATATGTCCTCAAAATCAAGTAGTATCAATCCAACTTTGTTCCTCCTCTTCAAATTCATTTTCACTTTACTAGGCCTTTTCATATAAATTTTAAAATATTTCTCAATTTCTTTCTTTAAAAAAAGTGTGTTAGAATTTTAATTGAGATTACAATGAATCTATTGATTAACTTGGGGAGGGTTGCCATCCATGTACATCATATAAGTATCCATTCATTCTTTTTATTTTTTTTCCCATAATATTTTATTGTCAAATTGTTTTCCATACAACACCCAGTGCTCTTCCCCTTAAGTGCCCTCCACCATTACCACCACCTCTTTTCTCCCCTCCCCCTTCCCCTTCAACCACAATAGCCAAAACATGGAAGGAGCCTAAATGTCCATCACCTGACGAATGGATCAAGAAGATGTGGTATATATTCACGATGGAGTACTACATGGCAATGAGAGGGAATGACATATGGCCCTTTGTAGGAAAGTGGATGGACCTTGAGGGTGTCATGCTGAGTGAAGTAAGCCAGGCAGAGAAGGACAGAAACCATGTTTGCACTCATAGGTCTAGCATTCATTCTTTTTAAATTTTCCTTTGTTTTGTTTGTGAAAGTCTTGAACATCTTTTGTTAAATTTATTCCTTAGTAAAATAATATAATATTATAATATTATATTTCTTAGTATTTTAATACTATTATAATTGGATTTAAAACTTTTTATTTTCTAATTATTTGTTACTAATATATAGAAATACAGTTGACTTTTGTATATTGACCTTAAATCCTGAGACTGTAAAATTCACTCGCTAGTTCTATTACATTTTTGTAGATTCTTTAATGTTTTTTACATACATAATTATGTCATCCACAATTAAGAACAGATTTACTTCTTTGTTTCTGATGTTTATTAATTATTTGTTTCTTGCCTTATTATACAAGTTAGAACTTAATTCAGTGCTAAATAGAAATGAGGAATACACTTATACTTGCTTCATTCCTGATCTTAGTTAAAAGGTATTGAGTCTTTCACACTGGCTATGATGTCAGTCATACATTTTTCAGAGATGCCCTGAATCTAATGAGGATGGTCTTTTGCTGAGAATTTGGTTCATGAAAGGGCATGGAATTTTTTAATGCTTCTTTTCTCTCTTTTAATAATGTTACATGGTTCTTCTCCTTTTTTCTATTAATATGGTGAATTACATTTTTGCTGTCCAGATGTTAAATCAAATATGCATTCCCAGGAGAAAATTTATCATGGTATATTATGCTTTTACACATTGTTGGATTTAAATTGCTAATGTTTTATTTTATTTTATTTTATTTTACTTTATTTTATTTTATTAAGGGTTTATAAATCTTTGTTTACAAGGAATATTGATCTGTGTTTTCTTGTGATGTCTTTGCCAGGTTTGTGACTCAAAATAACAAAGACCTCCTAGAGATTTGGGAAACAGTCACTTCTTTTTTTTTTTTCTGAAAGACCATATATAGAGTTGGAATTATTTCTACTTTAAGTGTTTGATAGAATTAACTTATTGTTGTTGCTATTTTTCCTAAGTTAATTCTGCCAATTATCAATCTATCAGGTTGGCTTCAAGTTTCTTTGTGCGAAGACTTTCTATGAAAATTCAGTTTCTGGGGCACCTGGGTGCTCAGCTGGTTGAGTGTCAGACTTTGGCTTAGGTCATGATCTCATGGTTTGTGAGTTCAAGCCCCACATCGGGCCCACCTCAGATTTCTGCCTCCCTCTCTTTCTGCCCCTCCTTCTGTCTCTGTCTCTCTCTCAAAAACAAATAAACATAAAATCCAGTTTCTTTGGGGCACCCAGGTGGCTCAATCAATTAAGCATTTGACTTTTGACTAAGCTCAGTTGCTCAGTTCATGATCTCATGGTTGGTGGGATCCAGCCCTGCACTGAGCTCTGCACTGAGTGTGAGCTGAGCATAGAGACTGCTTGGGATTCTCTCTCTCCCAGCCCCTGTCCCATTCACACTTTCTTTCTCTCAAAGTAAATAAAGTTTAAAAACATAAATAAATAAAAATAAAATTCATTTTCTTTAATAGTCACTGAGCTACTAATATTTTCTGTTTCTTCACCTGGTCAGTCTTTTTGTAATTGTGTCTTTCAAGAAATTTGTCCCCTTCCTCTACATTGTCTAATTCAATGACACAATGTTATGATTGTGATTTATGTTTATGATTCTTTAATGTGTGTAGAATCTTCATTGATGTCTCCACTTTCATCTCTTATATCGGTAATTTATGTCTTCTCTATTTTTATTCTTGATTAGTATGGCTACGTGCTTATCAGTTTTACTCATCTCTTCAAAGGAAAGCTTTGGGATATATTTATATTTTTCCACTGGTTTTATGGTTTCTGTTTCATTGACCTCTGTCCTTTTTACTTCCTTCTTCTCACTTTTAGGTTTAATTTGGACTCTTGAATTGTTCAAGGTATCAGAAACTTAGATTAAGCTAATATCTTCTTTTCTAATATTAGTATTAAGCTATAAATTTCCCTCTATGTACAATTTAACTACTCTCAAATTTTGGTATATAATTTTTTATGATTAGTCAGCTCTGAAAAATTTCCAACTTCTCTTGTGATATATGCTTTTTTATCCAATTATTATGTAGAAATACATGATTTAATTTATAAAATTTGAAGGGTCTCCTTATTGTTTTAAGCTTCTAATTTCTAATCTAATTCCATTGTGGTCAAAGAACATATTCTATATTGTTGACTTTATCAAACTAACACTTGTTAAGTGGAGTACGGGATGCCAAATGGTGAAATTGAAGTAAAGAAGTTTATTGAAAATCCTGGTGAAAGTACATAGCATGCCTTGAGGGGCCAAACAAGAAGGTCAAGGCAGAGTATAGATGGAGTGTTAGGACCTGGGCACATCTTTGCTGGAATCCATGGGAATCTTTGGGTTCCTAGGCAAAGGCAAGATTCCTCAGTTCAAACCAAAAGAATGGGGTTTTGGAAAGCTCCATGGAGGTCTTATTCCAAGGATACACAAGGGTAAGACCTTGGGAGGCTGGGCAGATGGTTCATCATAAAGGCTATTGAGGAATTCATATCAGAACCTGACATTTACTTGTGATTCTGCAGGCCTGTATGTAGGGCATATGCTTGCCTGGGGTCTAGTGTCAGCTTCAGGTATGTGCAGACTTTTTGGTCAAACAAAATGGATGTGAAGGCAGTAATACCACAGAGTAAACTCTCAGCAGCATGATTTCAACTTTTTAAAAATTCATTGAAATATGTTCAGTGCTGTAGAATATAATCTATTATTGCAAACATAATATATACATTTTAAAAATGTGTGTGTTGTGCCATTGTTGGGTGTACAAACTATCCATTATGTCAAAGTGGTAGATAGAGCTCTTCAGATTGTGTATAAAATTGTTTATGTTTAGTTTTCTATAAATTTATGACCATAGAAGTACATATATTTCTCCCTTGAATTCTCTCAAGTTTTGCTTCGTATATTTTGAAACTGTTTGGGGGCATTATATCTATTATGATCCCCGATGCATTGTTCCTTTGGTCATTATGAATCATCCTCCTTCTCCCCAGTAACATATCTTTCAAAAATCTATCTCATCTGGTGTTAATATAATCAGTCCAGCCTTCTTGTGCTACCTTTTTATATTGCATATGTTTTTTTCATCCATTTACTTTTGCCCTACTGTATCTCTGTATTTTAAAGTGTGTTCCTGGGTGCCTGGGTAGCTCAGTCGGTTAAGCATTCAACTTCAGCTCAGGTCATGATCTTGCAGTCTGTGAGTTCAAGCCCCACATTGGCCTCTGTGCTGAAAACTCAGAGCCTGGAACCTGATTCAGATTCTGTCTCCCTCTTTCTCTCCCCCTCTACCACTCATACTCTGTCTGTTTGTCTCTCTCTCTCTGTCAAGAATAAATTAACTTAAAAAAAATAAAGTGTGTCCCATGTAGACAGCATGAAGCTAGGTCTTGTTTTGTTTGTTTATTTGTTTATAATCCACATAACCATCTCTTCTTTCTTAACTAATTAGGGTTTAATGTAGTTATTGAGACGTCTGAGTTTGGCTTTCTCATCTTAGTTTGTTTTCTACTTGCTTCTATTTTTTGCACCTCCGTTTTTCTTTTCCTGAATTTCATTTGAATATATTTTATGATTTGATTTTATATAAAATACATAAAATACTTTATTTTATATAAAATATATGTGTTACATAATATATAATTATGTGCCATAATTATATATTATAAATATACACTATATAACTATATATTTATATACAAGTGTATAATATTTTTATATTTTATATACATATAAAATGCATCTACATATGTTGTAAATAACACAATAAAATATTGTAGTTTTGTTTAAACAGTAATGTGGTTTCTCAAGTTGAGAGAAAATCACATAAATAAGGACAAATTTTTATTGTGGTCAAAAAACATATAACAAAATTAAATACCTTAACCATTAAGTGTACAATACAACAGTGTTAATTATGTGCACATTTTTGTACAATAGATCTCTAGAACTTTTTCATCTTGCAAAACTGAAACTCTATATTCAATGAAAACCAAATCCCCTTTTCATTTTCCCAAGCCCCCTGGCACTCTGCCTTCTACTTTCTATTTCTAAGAGTTTGGCAACTTTAGATACTCCATACAAGTGGAATCATGCAACGTTTGTCTTTTTGTGACTGGGTTCTTTCACTTTGCATAATCTCCTCATGGTTCATTCATGTAATAGCATATGACAGGATTCCCTTTTTTAAGACTGAGTAATATTCCACTGTATGGATATAGCACATTTTATTTATCTACTCAACTGCTGATGGACATTTCCATGCTTCTACATCTTGGTTATTGTGCATAACACTGCCATGAACACAGGTGTGTGACTATTTCTTTGAGATCCTATTTTGATTCTTTGGGATGTATACCCAGATATTATTCAGGCATTTTCCATTTTCTGGTGTTCTTATCTTTATTCTTATTTTCTTTTAGTTCAAGTGTCCAAGTTTTCATCTGATATAATTTTCTGTCAGCCTGAAGATTTTCTTACATTGCAGCTCTTCTATTTTACTCTTATCCAAAAATGTCCTTATTTTGCTTTCATTCTTGAATGTTTTTGCTAAATATAGAATTCTGCATTGACAGTGTGTTTGTTGTTGTTTTCCTTAGCACTTTAAAGCTGTTGCTATACTCTCTTTGGGCTTCTGTGGTTTCTGTTGAGAAATTAGCCAATGTACTCTGTATGCAAAATTTTGTTTTTCTCTTGCTGATTTTTATGATTCTTCATCTTTGACTTCAACAGTTTTACTATGATTTGCCTTTATATGAGCTTCTTTATATTAGTTTTGTTTGGTGTTCACTTAGTATCTTAGATCTAATATGTGTGCCTTTCATCAGATTGAGGAAATTTAGAGGGTTATTTCTTCAGATATTTTCTGTGTCTTGTTAGTTCTTTTCTCTCCTTTCAGTATTACAATTAAACATATGTTTGACCATTAGGTATAATCTAACAGGCCTCTGAGATTCTGTCCATCATACTCAACCTTTTTTCCTGTATTTCACCTTAGATAATTTCTACTGAGCAATCTTCAAGTTTACTCCCTCTTTCTTCTGTCATGTCCATTTACTTGTTAAGTACATCCATTTTCTTATTTCAGAAATTGTATTTTTCAATTATAAAACTTCCTTCTTCAGTGTTTCTATTTATATGTTGAGACTTCTCACTCCTCGTCTAAGATCTTCATTCATTGGAAACTATTTGTTTTGCCTTATTGAGGATAGGCATAATAACAGCTTTAAAATTCTTACCTGGGTGTGACTGGGGGGCTCAGTCAGTTGAGCATCCAACTTCAGCTCAGGTCACCATCTCACAGTTCATGGGTTTGAGCCCCACATTGGGCTCTGTGCTGACAGCTCAGAGCCTAGAGGCTGCTTCTGATTCTGTGTGTCCCTCTCTCTCTGCCCCTCCCCTGCTCATGATCTGTCTCTCTCTGTCTTTCAAAAATAAATAAGTGTTAAAAACAATTTTGTAAAAAAAAAAAAAATTCTTATCTGTTACTTCTAATATCTAGTTTATCTTATGGTATGCCACAGTTGATTTTTTTAGAAGATTTCAGTTTTCCTGGCTCTATGTCATGTAATTTTGGTTTGTATCCTGGGCATTATGAATATTAAATTAAGACTATGGATTCTGTTATTTTTCCCCAATGCATTTCATTTCCATTCTTTTATTAGGTAATTTTTTGGTATGGACTTGAACAGCACACTGTTTCATGGGCAGTATCTCTGATACCAGTCCACATATTTTGTCTTTATCTGAGCTGAGTCTGTTCTGCATGTGCAAGTTTTAGGAGTAGATGAATCTTGTTTGGGTATTTCTTCTCTGGTTCATTTGTTTCCATAATTTCCCCCAACTTTATTCAGTATTTCAGATTTTGGGGCCTCACTTATCTGGTTCTTTGCACCAGAGACAGAATTTTTCTACATGGGCACAAAGTAGACAGCACTTAGTACTAGAAAAAAGCTACAAAGATGTGAACTTACTTGGTATCGCTCCCTTCTTCCCTCCTCCAAGTGTTCATTCCATACCAGGTCTGCTTCTGTTCACTTCCAACGTCTTCAGGTAGCTGTTTTGCTTTTCTTTAACTGTCTAGACTTACTTTTTTTTTTAACTATTCAGGGGTGGGTCATAGGATCATAGGCCATTATGCCCAGAGTTACTTTTTTAAAAATCCATTTGTTTCAAGTTTTTATTTAAATTCCAGTTAATTAATGTACAGTGTAATATTAGTTTCAGGTGTGCAATATAGTGATTCAACACTTCCATACAACACAAGGAGGGCTCATCACCACGAGTGCCCTCCTTAATCCCTATCACCGATTTAACCCATGCTACCACCCCTCTCCCTCTGGTCACCATCAATTTGTTCTCTATAATTAAGGGTCTGTTTTTATCACACATGCTCTTCTTCACCTTATATTATGTACATCATACATAAAATGCAAATATCTTCAGTTCAACACAATTTGTAATCACTACTCAGATAAAAATATAGATCATTTCTGACATTCCAGAAAGTTCCCTCATGCTACTCTCCAGTCAAGAACACCCCCCCCCATATTCTGATTTCTGTCTTTCTAGATTGCATTTTCCTTTTCTTGAACTTGATGTGTTTTGTTTTCTGGTTTATTTTGTTCATCATTATGTCAGTGAATAGATTTACATATGTTGTTTTCTGGTAATACTTTGGGTTTTTTTTTTTCTGTGTATTATTCCATTGTGTCAACATACAACTATTTCCCCACTTCATCTTATGACAATGATTATTTCATAAAAGAATATGCTAGGTTATGCTGTTGTAATAAAAATGGAAGAAATATAAACATAGCTCACACACTACAGACAGGTCTATTGAGTATGTGTATTACTTCCAAATTTTCTAAGCAAATTTATAAAATAATAAAGGCCATCAGTGCATCTCCAAATTCTTTTTTAAGGTTACCAGAGCTAATGGTATTCTTGTTAGTTAAATGAATATTTTACACATACATTTATATTTTAAGTGGTTAATATAAGGTTCATTTTTAATTATTCATAGATGGATATTCATAGATATCTATTTTTCATGGACCCTCTTTATTGAGTTTCCTTAGGTATTCAGTTCAGGAAGTAGTTCATTGCCCATTTTATAAAATTAGAGAATTGGGTCTTGGTGCAAAGTAATTATATGTTTTTACATGATGTTTTTGCTTTTATAACAGATTAATGGCCATATCTTTAATTTATTTTATTTCAAATTTTCATTCAAAAATCATGTTACTATCATATTGTTACTATGAAAGTGTGTTATTAGGTTTATGACATACTAGAAAATCATTGCAATGAGTCATTTATAATAAATAGGCTAACAGCAGAGAGTAGAGGAGGACATTGCAGGCAGACCAACTCAGAAAAACAAAAACCTGAAAGCCCTGTAGAGTCCTGCATAATTGGGCAAAGGCAAGTGATAGTATGGGCTGAATCACTGAGTGTATAGAAAAGAGATTGTTGGATTGTTAGGATGATAATCCCTTATCCTACTCTGTGCTCTTTCAGTAGAGAACTGATTGAGACATTAGACACAGGAACCTCTCGAAAAAGATCAAGGATATAGCTGAAGGATATAGCGTAGCTCCATAGTCACAATGGGATTCTCTCCTTCCCTCACTGCATTCCCCAAAAAGGTCCAATGAATCCAGGCACAGAGGAAACATACATTGGCCTTCCCTACCAGGGAAGAGGAGACAAGTATTGGCCCAGAGGACAGTCCAGTCCAAAAAAGGGAGGCCTAAAGAGACTAGCCAGTCATTTCCAGTTCTGTCTCCCCATCTAAACTTTAATGAGTCCTTTCCACTTCCTTATGGAAGAGAAGAGCAGGGATATGGAAAAAGGAAAAGGATTCTTCCCATTATTTACTCTCCTAGGCTCCAGAAAGATAGATACCCATTTTAGAGGAACCATTTGCTTTGGACCAGAGAGAACTAGCCATTTACAGAGAGGAGGAATCAGCTGCTCAAACCAGGTTTTCTCTTGTGAATAAACATATAATTACATATCTCACATATGCGCATAGTTATATGTTAAATTCTCGCTTCCCAAGTTCCATAAATATAGCTCAGGACTGTTTCACTGTTGAAATATTTATTTTTCAAATCATCTCAAAAAAGTAACTCGAAAATGTGAGGACTACAACTTCTCAAAGATTATTTCCCCTTCAGCCCAGTCGTTTGCCCGAACCCAGGTTATTCTATGCAAACTTTAGGTAAATAAGCAGAATTGGACCTATGTGACGAGCTGATTTTCCAAACGCATATGTAACTTCAAGAAAAGAGAGGGTGGATGCTGCTCTGGAACAGTTCATCAGCACTTCCTATGTGCAGTAACATTCCTGGATTCAGAGAAGGGACAGGGCATGTGACGCTGCCATTATTTGTGTGAAGAAAGAGGGACAGAGAGATGTGTTACTGCTTTGGCTTTCATTTGTGACTCTGTCCTGTGAGTTGATGGGGAGTATATGAGAGATGATCAGATGAGGTTTTTAAAAAAACTGAAACTTTAGCCCACCAGCTAGATGCTCTGGACACACAAGATGTCAAGGGAAGAACAAAGCCATACAATTTGGTAAGGGAGAGACAACAGGAACTATTTCCAAAGTATGCATAGAATATAGGAAAACCAGAGGAGCTGTGCAGCATCCCAGGACTATAAATTGGACATTATTACCATTTCCAGGTCCGAATTAGTGACAAGGAGAGTGAGCTGTGTAAGAAGAGCCACTCGACCTCAGTGTGACTCTTGGTAGATGGATGCAGCCCGCAGCACTTCCACAGAAAGGAGGCCAGAGGGATAAATACTTTGTCCTCACTCTTCTTTCCCACACTGCTTGCTAATAAGAGAGAGCAAGAAAGTTGCTAATGTGGTCCATATCAGTTAAACACCTAAGGAGAGAGCAGGATGGATAAGCATAGAGAATGAATATACAGGGGAAAAAAGAAAGTATATAGCATAGGCAGATATGCAGCCACACAAATGAGGCCCAAATGGTCAGAAATAATGGAATATTGGAATATCTGCTTCCAAAGCATGTTCAGGGACATTAGACAGGAGAGCAAGAAGTGTCCAATATCCTCTTAATTTGACTTCAGTTGGAAACAGCAAGAAGTTGCCATTATCTTTCAGGAGGTTGAGGGCTATTGGAGAACTGCCAGTTTTTGCCAGAACTGGAATAATACCAGGGTAGGTGGGAAGGAATCAGTAGCCCCAGCTTTAAGTATCTGGGAAGAAAATGGGCAGAAGTCAGGATGCCACTACCAGCAAAAATATGTCTTCCCTTCTATTGTAAGAGGGAAAAATTTATTCACAATGAGCAAAACAAAAATTTCACTCACACAGAATATAAAGATAAAGACAAATATGCTCTCTTATGGATTCTGTTCATGATTATCTACCAAGAGCAGAAAACATTTCCCAAAGGAAGAAAGCTCAGGTGAGAAATAACAAATGGCCAATTCAGATGCAACTTTTCCCTCCTTAATGTCACATCAATAACATAGAAATACCTCTGCCAGTTGGGAGGTGTTCTAAACACTTGTTAGTGCTTCACCCACATCCTGTCAGATCCTGTTCTCATTCTGATGCATGCCAGCTTCAAGTATGCCTTCACAGACTCCCAACAGCTAGCACCTGCTTTGATTTGCCAAAGAGCTACACTCAGGATCACAGCTTCCCTTGCACAGGAGAACTCAGAGTGCCAGGAAAGTTACATTCTTGGAGTACCCCTGAATCCATGACTGATATGTTTCAGGATATAAATATTCCAGATGCCTGACTCTGCTCAGGATGATTCTGACTCATGTCACACAATGTCTTCAAGGACTCCAAACAGCCTTGACCAAGGTTGCCCATCATCAGAGTTCCCTTGATATTACACATTTTCTCAGTCTTCTTCTGTCTCATTTCTGCATTCTCGACTAGATTTACCTGGGAATGCTTGCTAACAAATCACTTCCACATGAATATTCATCTCAGGGTCTTGTGGGAAATGCACTCCAAGATGGAGGGGAAGGAAATGAAATGAAGAGTATGGGACAAGTGTGCACACAAAGGAAAGGGGGAGAAAAGAACATCTGAGGGAAAATTAAAAACCCGTCACTTGTTAGAAGGACAATGTTTGGAATTCAGAATGTATTCTGAAAAAAAAATGGAAAATAAAATGCACTTGATATATATCATTATGTCTCCAACTCAGTGGAAATGTCTCATGTCAGAAAACTAGGAGCTGAATAGAGAGTTCAGCATGGCTGCTTTGCTATAAAAGATAATAGTGTAGCCCAGTGGTTCTCAGTGGTTGACTCTCAGAGCAGCAGTAGCAGCATCACCTTGGAATTTCTTAGGAATGAAAATTCTAGAGTCCTACCCCAGACCTCCTGTCAGAAATTCTGTGGGTAGGGCCTGGAATCTGCATTTCAGCAACCCCTCCAAGTGATTCAGATACATATTTAAATTTGAGAATCACTTCTATAGCTTTTGGTACCAAGGGGTGGACTGAGGTACAAGCATTTTCCTGATTCAAGGAAAAAGAAACAGCTTTTATGTCTGCGTCAGAAGAGAGGAAATGGAGGATGATGAAAATGATGAGTATGTAACAGATGAAGATTTTCAGTCATAATGTTTATGACTACAAAATCTACAGCTTATAAAACAGGAGCTAGAGCACCTGGATGATTTAGTCAGTTAAGTATCTGGCTCTTAATTTTGGTTCAGGTCATGATCTCACATTTTGTGGTATCAACCCCCACATCAGACTCTACCACTGACAGCACAGACCCTGATTTGGATTTTCTCTCTTCTCCCTCTGCCCTTTCCCTGAGTGTTCTCTTTCTCTGTCTGTCTGTGTCTCTCTCTTGCTCTGTCTCTCTCTATCAAAATAAATAAATAAATAAATAAATAAATAAATAAATAAATAAATAAACATTAATAAAAACAGGTGCTGATAAAAAGGAGTTAGGTGAGAAGAGATGAGCAGAATGTGCAATTTGATGGTGTTGTGGTTGCAGAAAGACGGACTGACCATTACCACTAAGTGGGCCGAGACACCACCAATAACTATCCTAATACAAACCATGCACCAGCAGAGAAGAGACCGGAGGGACACATCCCATAGTGACATCAGGCCATCACAAATAATAAAACCGTAACTAACAACAAAGTAGCAGTCACTAAACAACAGAAAAGCAAAAGAGAAGAATGGAATCTTGCGTTTCAAATTATTGATGAAGTTCTTCTCTGATATAAAGTTCATTATCATTTTAAGTGAAATGAAAAAAAAAGTAGGAGAGTTTTAAGAAGGTAAGCTCATTTGGATGTTGAGGAGTGAATTCAGCCCCATTACAATGACTGCGCTCTAAGAATAAGGAGAAGAATGTAGGATGGATCTCTTGTCCATTTGTGAAACAAACAGAAAAGAGGAAGTAGTCGCTGTTAATACATTTCCATAGCCATGCTATTGGAGAAGTCATCTCTGAAGATGGAGAGAAGAACCTCTTTCTAAGCCACACAGATTCCATGACTCAGAAGTGAGAATTGTCATTGCTCTAATGGCAGAATGACTAGCTTTAACACAGGAAACATCAGCAGTGTAGGAATGCCTATCTCTTCCTGTCTCTTTCTACACTTACAAAAGCACTCCCATGTTTGAAAAATACCCCAGCACAGCCAGCAGCTCAAGGAGGCTCGTAATCAAGTTGGACTAGGGTGTGCACCAGGAACCCAGTCCTCCCAGCAAAGACATGAAGCCACATCTCAGAGAGGTGCCACAGTTTCCCAGGTTGATAAGGAGCCACATCTTGAATAAGGAATGAGAAGAGACCTAGAGGCATCATAGTCTCTGCCTCCATTGCTTCAGTCACCCCTAACCCAGAACAAATTAGGGGAAGAGGGGGTCCCAAAATACTCAGTTTTCATAGCCCCATGTTAGAAAGAAGGACAAAAAGGGACTTGGAGGCTGCCACGCAGCCACCCTCCCTTGTCCAGCGTAGTGTCAGCAGCACAGTTTTATAGTCTCTGCTCTCCCACGTTCTAGCGGGGAAATGATTTGGGTGGAATAAGAAGAAGGGTGCCGTAAGCACATATATACTTTTCCTGTAATGGCAAGAAAATGAAAGATTGCATTATCCTGAAATCAGTTCTGAGCCAAAGATCAAGATTTCAGATCAAGGCCATGCTCAGATTCTCCTCTCCAATCAAAGAAAGGAAACATCATTTGTCCTTGGTCACATTGCCATTTACATGATTTTTAAAAGGGGATTTCTTTTGCATGTGTATATATATCGAGATCTGACTGGAAACCCAAAGCAGCTTCCCTTGGGTATTGTCCTAGGAGGCGTTTCTGTAATAAACAAGAAAATGTAGTTTTCCCAAATAGAGCACATTTTTGCTTCTGCACAGAATGTTGCACCCCCCCAAGAATGTGAAGCAGGAACCCCTGTTTCCAGAGACATGTATAGGAGTTGGCTCTTAGGTGGGAATCCCTCTGTAATGATGGCAGGTTTCATTAACACAACCTGTGGACCTGGCAATTGGATAGGGTCCTAACATGCTCAACATGGCAAAGCACTCATCACAGTGCCTTTTTCAGTAAAATTATCTAAAAATCTTCAAAGCTACCAAAAGCTCCATGTTATCAAATGAAAATGGAAGCTGTCCCTAAAGAGCTTTAAGCCTGTGCATGGAGAGAAAGAAGGAAATGTTGTATTACCATTGGTTCTATGGAAGCAGTAATGTGTGGTGTAGAGACAGCAGGGAAGAATGACAAATAACCATCGTGATATTTTTCTAAAGATACCTCACTTTTGGAGGCCAAGAATCAGAGTACATGTTCTCTATTATTTTGGCTAAAGCAGAAGTTCTCTATATGAATGATTCATACTTTTATTCAATAATTATTCCATAATTCCATAATTTCTGCATTTGAAAAAGAATATAGAAACTCAATTATACTCAGTTGCTGTAAAAAGTTTCCTCTAAAACAGGGTGTTAATTAAATGATGGTGCAATTTTTTTCTAAAATTTACTTCCTTTAAAAATGCTATATACTTTCTCATAAAAATGACATGGAATATCGTGGAGTTTATGTTCCTTGTTTCTGTCTCGTTGGTGTTGGTGTTGGTGGTGGTGGTGGAGGTGGTGGTGTGTGTGTATGTGTGTGTGGTAAGGTCACATACATGAAATCTACCCTTGTTACAAGTTTGGAAGTGTATAATACAGTGTAGTTAACTAGAAGTGCTGTGTTGTACAACAGATATCTAAGCTACTCATCTTGCATAACTAAAACTTCTTACCCATTGAAAAACTGGAGTGGACATACAACCTTCAAATTCAAGTCAGACAGAGTGACTTCTTCCTCCTGGTGATCTTATGCCTAAATTTCAGGACAGTAATCAAGGCATAAACAGGAGCTGAACCCAGGGTTCAAGGAGTATCTGAAAATCATACATGAAGTCCTCTGACATGGAAAAGTCAGGTTTTGCAATACAAATGCATCTGAACAGGGCATTAGATTCTGACACTGGAGCACAGAGAGAGACATGGGCAAGAAATTGCATGTATAGCATAACCAAAAATTAGCACTGAGATGTGAGTATGGAGAAGGGGCACCTGTTACTCTTCCTAATTATAGACAGAAAGGGGGAGGGGGGAGAGAAAAGGAGGATCAAAGGAAATTTTTATTTTTTTTAACAATTTTTTTTGAGAGAGAGAGACAGCGCGAGCAGGGGAGGGTCAGAGAGAGAGGGAGATGCAGAATCGGGAGCAGGCTCCAGGCTCTGAGCTAGCTGTCAGCACAGAGCCCCAGGTGGGCCTCAGACCCACGAACTCATGAACCGTGAGACCATGACCTGAGCCGAAGCCAGACGCTTAACTGACTGAGCCACCCAGGTGCCTCCAAAGGAAATTTTTAAATAAAAAATTTAAGCAGGCTTGGATATGCTTAGAAATAGAAGTCTGTAGAGGTGGAGAGATTAAAGATCTAAGATAAAATTTTGAGGAAATAAAATCCCAAAAATGAAAAGAGGTTGACAAAATTCAATATCTATTCATATTTTTAAAATACTTATTTGGGGGCGCCTGGGTGGCTTAGTCAATTAAGTGTCCGACTTCGGCTCAGGTCATGATCTCACAGTGCGTGAGTTCGAGCCTCACAACAGTCTCTGTGCTGACAGCTCAGAGCCTGGAGCCTGCTTCAGATTCTGTGTCTCCCTCTCCCTCTGCCCCCCGCTCCCCGTGCTCACTCTGTCTCTGTCCCTCAAAATAAAATAAAGACATAAAAAAATTTTTTAATACTTATTTGAATCAAGGAATGATTGATACTGTCTTTTTTTATACATCATAAGCTTTACACCCAATGTGGGGCTTAAATTCAGGACCTTGAGATCAAGAGTCACATGGTTTGTCAACTGAGGCAAGCAGGTGCCCCATGACAGATGCTTCTTTAAGATGATAAAATATATAAAATAAATATGTAAAATACCAGCAACTTAATTTGAAAACTCTAGAGGCGTTCCTAATTAGAAGCAGAAGTAAATCTGAGATGCCTGCAGTCTCAATGGTTACTTAAAATTGTATTAAAAGTATTAGACAATGCAATTATAAATGAGAAAGGGATAGGAGGCTTAATAACCAGAAAAGTGGTAACTTTATCCCTATTTATAGAGGATTTTATTACATTTTGCAAAACCTGAGAGAATTCGTGGGAAAACTTATACAAAAATAATAATTATATTACAAGTAATAAATAACATAGAATTCAATAGAATTCCTATATGCAAATAATAATCAGGAAATATAAAGAGATAGAATCCTCATTACAGTAGTAAAAATAAAATACAATAAAACTCCCAACCATAAATCTAATAAGAACTGTGAAAAACATAGATAAGGAAAATTATGAAACACTCCTGAAAGATACTAAAGTAGACCCAAAAGAAAATAGGAGGACATACCATACTTTATGGTGGAAGTCTCAAGACTCAGAGATGTCAATCCTCTCTAAGTTAACTTATAAGTAATTTAAGATGCAATCACTAAACATGCCCTAAGGTTTGTTTTGTTTTTGGAGTTTCATAGACTATAAACATTATGGTTAAAAATGAATAGCCAGGAAAACCCTAAAAAAGCATAACAATATGTGGGAAGTTACTCCCAAGATATGAAAACATTATGAAGCTCCTATAATTAAAGCAGTGTGGTATTGGCTTATGAATAAACTAGCAGAACAGAATAGAAAACACAGAAATAACTCAAGTGCCTATGAGACTTAGTATGCAATTAAGGCAGCAGCTCAGCTCACAGGGAAAAGATGGACTTCTTTTTTTTTTTTTATAAATGGTGATAGAACAACTGGATAGCCATATGGAAAAAGATAAATTTGGATCCATTCCTCACACCATATACTGGTACAATTTGTAAAAAGATCAGACATCCAAATGTAAAAAAAACAAATCATACAAACATTTTGAAAAATAAAAAGAGTGAATTTCTTTATAACCTTAGAGGAGAGAAAGCATTTCTAAATATGACTAAAATATATGAAACAAGGGATTAAGAATATTAATTTTTAAATTTTATATCATAAGGAAACGCCCGATCACAAAATGAGAGGAAAATATATGCATCTTGTACCTCAAACAAAAAGCTTATCTGCATAATATGAAGTTCCTTCTAAAAACTGAGACCAAAATCCAGCAGAAAAGTGAGGAAAGTGTGATGTAGTACCAACAGCCATTAAATACAGGAAAATATCCCTAATGTTTCTCATTAGTAGAGAAATGCTCATTATTATAACTATACTTTAAAACTTTCTAATCTCTTAGGTTGGAAAAACTGAAATTTTTGAGAATGTACTATGTTGGTGAGACAAAAGAAAGTAGGCATTCCCACTTATTGCTAGAGGGAAAACAAATGTTAATTCTCCCAAAAAGATTCAGTAAAATCCCAAGCAACATCTCAGCAGGTTATTTTGTGGGAATTTACAAGCTGATCCTAAAATCCATATGAAAACTCGAAGGACCTAAAAAAGCCAAAATAATTTGAAAAATGTGAATGAAGTTAGGGGACTTATACTGACTCATTTCAAGAATTATTAAAAAGTTACAGTAATCAAAACTGTGTGGTATTGACATCAGGATAGACAAGTAGACAAAGGGAACAGAATGTGAAAAACAGAAACAATTGATTTTTAACAAAGTAAAAGAACAATCACTGGACATATATGTGCAAAAAACACACACACCAAAAAACCACTTTGTCAACACCTCAACTGTATATAAAAAAATAACTTCATGGAGTATAGACCCAACTGTAAAAACCTACAAAACTTCCAGAATAAAATACAGGAGAAAATTCTTATGATTTTGGGGGGTGGGAATTTTTTTTTCTTATGATGTTTTCTTTTAATTTTTTTAAGTTTTTATTTATTTTTGAGAGAGCGAGAGACAGTGTGAGCAAGGGAGGGTCAGAGAGAGAGGGAGACACAGAATCCGAAAACAGGCTCCAGGCTCTGAGCTAGCTGTCAGCACAGAGTCTGACGCTGGGCTTGAACCCATGAACCATGAGATCATGACCTGAGCCAAAGTCAGATGCTTAACTGACCCAGGTACCTCCCTTATGATCTTTTTTTAAGCAACAAGTTCTTGGATAGGACAACAAAGCTACAATTCACAAAAAGAAAAAAATGATGAGGTGGATTTCATGAAAATTAAGATCTTCTGTTAATAGAATGAAAACATAAGCCATGGACTATTTAAAAGCTCATATTTAGTATTTGAATTCAGGATATATAAAGACCCTTGAGGTCTCAGTAATAAGAAATAAACAACCGACTTTAAAATGGACAAACAGGTGGGATACACATTTCACACACAAAAAAAGATATATGGATGACAAATGATTCCATTGAAAGATACTCATCATCATTAGTTATTAGGGAAATTAAGAAATTAATAATTAGGGAAGATTAAAACCACAGTGAGCCCCAGGTCAGCCTCTGCACTGACAGCAGGATCCTGCTTAGGATTCTCTGCCTTCCTCTCTCTCTGCCTCTCTCTCTCTCTCTCAAAAATAAATAAATATTAAAACTACAATGACATACCACTATACACCTGCTTAAATGTCTTCAGTTAAGCAGTGGGCCATACCAGTGTTAGTGAGGATATGGAGGGCTGAAAATCTCGAGCACTACCAGTGAAAGTCTAAAATGGTAAAACACTTTGGAAAACAGTCTGGCAGTTTCTTAAAAAGTTAAAACATGGCTCAGTTGGTTAAACATCTGACTTTCACTCAGTCAAAGCCAAATGATCTGGTGGCTCTCGAGTTTGAACCCCATGTTAGGTTCTGTGCTGACAGCCCAGAACTTAGAGCCTGCTTTAGATTCTGTATCTCCAGCTCTCTCTGCTCAAAAAATGAAATAAACATAAAAAATATTGGTGGGGAGGGCACCGAGTGGCTCAGTCGGTTAAGTGTCCTACTTCAGCTCAAGTCATGATCTCACGGGTTCATGAGTTCAAGCCTAGTGTTGGGCTCTATGCTGACAGCTCAGAGCCTGGAGCCTGCTTCAGATTCTGTCTCCTTCTCTGTCTGCCCCTCCCCTGCTCTCTTCCTCTTCCTTTCTCTCTCTCCCTCTCTCTCAAAAATAAATAAACATTTAAAAATATTTAAGATATCTAAACAGTCAATACACATATTAAAAAGTGCTTGATATCAGTAAAATAAAAATCATAAGGCATTTTCTTACATAACCTGAAATGGATAAAATACAAATACTAAGTGTTAATAAGGATATAGAGCAACTGGAACTCTCATTGTTGCTAGCAGTGCCAACTGACTCAAATATTTTTTGAAACACTTTGGCAATGTTTATAAAAGCTAAATTTCTATTATCCAGAAAATCCACATCTAAGTATATATCCAAAAGAAACGCTTGTATTCTTTAATCAAAATGTGTGTTCAGGAATGCCTGGGTGACTCAGTCGGTTGAGCATCTGACTCCTGTGATTTCAGCTCAGGTCATGATCTCACAGTTAGTGGGATCAGCCCTGTGTCAGGCTCCACTCTGACAACATGGAGCCTGCTTGGAATTCTCTCTCTCTCTTCTCTCTCTCTCTCTCTCTCTCTCTCTCTCTCTCAAAATAAACAAATAAACTCTAAAAAATGCATGTTCAAAAATGTTTGTAGAAGCTTTATTAACAATAGGGCTAAAACTTAACCAGTTCACAAGCATTATTATACTGAGAAAAAGAAACCAGAAACAACTGAGTATATGTTTATGTGAAGTTCAAATATAAGCAAAACTAATCTCTGATAATAAAAGTCAAGAGAATGGATAAACTCTAGGTGGGGGGATTTGAGGACAGGTAGCATGTACTGTAAAGGAGCAAAAGGAAGCCTTCTAAAGTGGATGGAAATGTTTTGCATCATTATCTAGGCTGTGGTTACATATACATATGCAAAAAATCAATGTGCTATACACTTAAGATTTGCACACTTTGCTATATGAAAGACTATAAAAAGTTTTAAAGGAAAGTTTCTGTCTTCTTTCATTACCTACATTGTGCCACATACCCAATACATACCTAATACACCACCCCATGCCTAAATTCTAGGTCCCATGAATTCAAGTATCTATTCAATCTCATCTAAAGTATAATTCTTCCCCACTTGTTTCTTATTTTCATTGCAGCAACATTGACCAGGATCAAAAGGCAAAACTAAACATTTATCCAAACTTCCCTTATTTCCCACTAGAAGAGAACTTTCCTAAGGAAGAGTTCATAAGTAAAAATATTTCCCCAGCACTTCACTTATCATTGCTTCCCAAAGAAATCTTACCACTAGTGGAGAGTTTACACACACACACACACACACACACACACACACACACGCACGCATGCACACGCACACATACCAAAAATTGTTCTTTTGATTCTTTGTATAATGCTATATTTCTCTATACATACTACTGTGGATTTATTAGTTTATCCTGGGACCACCATCCCTTGCCTGTGTGCCCCATTACTAGAATATGATGGCTATCTACAATGTCTGAAAATTCAATAGCACTTGCCTCTCCTAATAAGCAACAGGTTGGTGCTGCCTTGATAACTAAATGTGTACACACAGCTACCTGATGCTCTGTTATATCCTCCAGACCAGAGTCCTTTACTAAAAATATAATTTAAGCCACATTTATAATTCTCAGCCTTCTGGTAGACACACAAACAAGAAACCAAATGATAAATTCATTTTAATAATAAATTTTATTTAATGTAATATATCCAAAATGTTCTTTCTACATGTAATCAACATAAAAAGTTGTCAATAAGATGTTTTACAGTTTTTCATATTAATCCTTCAAAGGCCTAGTGTGTACTTTACAATTAATTACATTGCACACAGAGTGTGTCTCAGTTTCAATGCTCAGTACCATATAGCACTAGTGACTACTATATTGGATAGCACAGTGCCCAGTCATTTTGGGCCACAGCCAAGGTAGCCCTTGAAACAAGACTCCAAACTCTTTCTCTGTTAGTCTTGAAATATTATATGACTCTTCCACCATACATCTTTACACCCCATAAAAAATAAATTTCTCTCCTCTGGAAGTTTTAATCCACTAAATTATGTCCATAGGGCTCCACCCACCAAGTCATTGGTCATCATACTTGCCTCTCTCTAAAATCTAACATACTTTCCACTTACACACTACAAAATTCATCAAACACTGATCTTGTCATTTTGCCAAGACCAACTCAACAAAATTTTTCACCTCCTACTCTCTTGCAAAATGTGATATATTAAAATTATCCTGTGAAAAGTAGCATGAAGTTACTGTGAATATATTCATAATTTAAATGTGCTAGGTCAACCAACATGTGAAGTGAAATCTTCCAAGAAAAATCTAAGGGAAGAAAACATGGCATAAGGAAAAACAAACTGGATCGGGATTCAAGCTACAACTTCAGGTCCAGGTAGTTTTATGTTTTCGGGCAACATACAAACATTCCTGACTCTGCAAAGTGCAATGTATTATATAAAGGCACTAGACCAAATGATTCCTAAGCCCCACTTAATGTTGAATACTCTGTATTTGCAGCAATTATTTTTCATAAAACAAAGAAGGAAGACTTGGGGGATTAGGGTAAGGGAGAATCAATCCATTTGGGGGGAAAAAACATTAAAATTTCCTCTGTGATATAGTACAGAAAGAAAGCACTGGTGCTTGGATTCCTCATTGAAATAAGTAATAATAACAATAGTAATAAAAACATTACATTTTTAAAAATCCATGGATCTCTTATCTCAATTTCTAATATTTTTTTCAGGAGGTTATTCTGCCCATGGTTTTCTTTAAGGTAATTTTGACATCCTTATTCCTCAGACTATAGATTAATGGGTTGAACATTGGTACAACAATGGTGTAGAACAAGGAAGACACTTTCCCCTGGTCAAGGGGTAAAATGGAAGGTGGTTTGAGGTACATAAAAGCTCCTGACCCAAAGAAAAGAGAAACTGCAATTATGTGAGAACTGCAGGTACTGAAGGCTTTGGACCTACCTTCAGTGGAGCTAATGTGGAAAATGCTAGAAATTATGAAACCATAAGAGATAAAAATGGCAACAATGGGCACCCCAATGCCAATGGTCACAACAATAAAGACAACTAGTACATTGATGTAAGAGCTGTTGCAGGAGATCTCAAGGAGGGGAAGGATATCACACATATAGTGATTAACAAGGTTGTCAGCACAAAAGGTCAGAAATAATATATTTCCTGTATGGGCCACAGCCCCCAAAACCCCCATCCCATAGACACCCAGTAAAAGGAGTAAACACACCTGAGGAGACACAGTGACCATATACAGCAATGGTTTACAAATAGCAACATAGCGGTCATATGCCATTGCTGACAGGAGGAAGGATTCAGAAAAGACAAAAAAACAAAAGAAAAAGAGCTGAGTCATACACCCTGCATAGGAAATGATGTTCTTCTTAGAGACAAAACTCATTAGCATTTTGGGGATGATGGCAGTAGAGAAACTAAAATCTGTGAAGGACAAGTTGAAGAGGAAAAAGTACATGGGAATATGAAGGTGAGAATTCAGCCCAATCAAGGTTATCAGGCCCAGGTTCCCCACCACAGTGACCATGTAGAAACCTAGAAACAGGAAGAAGAGGGGGATCTGGAGTTCTAGCTCATCTGTTAAGCCTGCGAGGATAAACTCTGTCACAGAGGAGGCGTTGTCTGCAGCCATTCTCCTCTAGGGGGGTCTGTAAGGGAAAAAGAAGAGTCACTGAGACAAAGAAAAGCCACACACCATGGAATTTAAGGGGCTGACATGGAGAAGAAAAGGATGGGAACATTTACTGAGTACTAACTGAATAGGCACTGCTCTAAATGCTATGTGGCATTTTGATTATTCCCATTTCACAGATGAGGACACTGGACCTAAGGGACTTGCACAAGTCCTGATGCTACCAAGTTACAGCAGAAGGTGAACTCAGGTGGTTCAGTTTGTGGGGTTTGAGCTTTCACTCACTTTGCTAGAGGACAGAGCAGGGCAGGCAGGTACTCACCCTCCTCTGCTTGGAGTCAGAGTGTTCTCCAGTGGCTCTCATCCATCTCTTTTGTGGAGACTCAACTGGCCCCCATGAAAAGCAAGTGACAACTCAGAGCTCAGACCCTCTGCTTCTGCTTCTCTACTTTGAGGATCAAAGCCTCTAATTATCTTGCTGAGCTGAAGAACTTGATCTTTGATTGTGGCTTTGCTCCAAGTCTCTTGTCCAAATTCCAGGGATGAGACAGCCTCCTTTCCTAGTGCCCATGGATAACAAGAGACTAATTTCAGTGATGTAGTTAGAGAGACTCCCTCAGGATCACTGCTCCAGAGATCCCCTTCCCTAAGGAAGAAGAAATGATTGTTTATGCCCTTGGTAATGCTTGATGTTGCT